>NW_006408524.1:40536591-40558839 GCF_000296735.1 Chrysochloris asiatica | reverse complement strand
GTATACCCTCTGGTTGGTTGTAACCATGGCAATGAAACGATATACAATAGGATGAATGTAAAACTAATGTTCTCCCATGTAAACTATTACATAATTCACAATAATAAAACATTAAATAAATAAATACAAGAATTATTTTAAAAAGTAGCAGTAAAGTTATTCATTTCTACCAAAAAACCCACAACAGATATTAAACATACTATAGTAATGGCTCCCATTGATTGCTTGTGCCTGAAATGTATATCACTGAGATTTAGGTATGAGAAAAAAATAATATATACTTCTAAAGATGCCTGGGAAAGTACCTACAGGATCTAAAGATGCACAATGCTTTAAGAGGTAAAGGAGGAAAATTGGGACACTAACTGCATAAGTGTATTGCTCACATAGTCACAGAGAAGCAAGTCTTAAAAGAAAGATAAATTAAGAAAGAATCCAAAACATTCTAATGATAAAATTGATAACTATTTTGTATTGTTCTTTATTGTTGTTAAGTGCCATAGAGTCAGTTCTAACTCATGTTGTTGTTAAGTGCCGTTGAGTCGGTTGCGACCCATAGCGACCCTGTATGGAGTTTCTGAGGAGCAGCTGATGAGCTTGAACTGCCAACCTTGCAGTTCAAACGACTTTGAAGTCTGGCACATTAACCCACAGCACCACACCAGGACTCCTCAGACTCATAGCGACTAGTTATTGGGATTAAGCATAGTGCTTTGCATATTGGAAAGCATTGCAACACACTTTTGTCCCAATGATGCTTACAATCATTTTAAGAAGTAGGCTATACAATTTTCTTAATTTACACAGTTGAGGAAATTAAAGATTAAAAAGGCTACAACTTGCTACAAGCCAAAACAAATATATCCTGCCAAGACGGATTTAAGAAGATTGCAAAAATAAATAAGTACAATCAAGATTTTTGTCAAAGGAGCCAAAATTTTCTTCACAAATCTTTCATTTTATAAGATATATCTTTCTGCTATGTTCTAGATGTATTAATATTCTTTCTCTCCTATGTGGAAGAACATGCCACTCTATTTACCTTACTAATTTGGGCTATGATTCTTCCTATATCTTTTCATAATTTTTGTTGTTCTTATATACCATTAAGTTGATTTCTAAACAGTGACCCGACATTCAAAAGAATGAAACACTATGCAATCCGCACACTCTGCTAGATTCAAGTCCACTGTTGCAACTACTGTGTTAACCCACTATTTTGCTATCCCTTTACTAAGCATCGTGTCATTATCAAGGTACTGTTACATCTTGATAACGTATCCAAAGTACTTGAGATGATGTCTCACCATCCTCACTTCCACAGATCATTTTGGCTCTACTTCTTCCAAGATAGAATTGTTCATTGTTCTGGCTAAACCCACTGTCATATAGTAAATTCTGACTCATAGTAACCCTATATAACAGAGTAGAACTCCTCCTTAAGGTTTCTGAGAATGTCAATTTTTACAGATGGTGCAGTTGTTGGATTATTTGCTCAGTATAAAGATTGAATAAATATAGTGAAAAGATATAACCCTGACACACACCTTTCTGGATTTTGAACCAGACAGTATTCCCCTGTTCTGTTTAGACTACAGCCTCTTGGTGTATGTACAACTTATATATGAACTCAAATGTTCTAGAATCCTTATTCTTTACAATGTTTTCCATCATTTGTTATGATCCACTAAGTCAAATGCCTTTGCATAGTCAATAAAACACAGGTAAACATCACTCTGGTATTCTCTACTTTCAGCCAAGATCCTTCAGATATCAACAATGCAAACTATTGTTGCACATGTTCTCTTATTCCAGTGTGAATTTCCAACAGTTCCCCCTATGATGCACTACTGCAAACTTTAAATTATCTTCAGTGAAATTATACTTGCTTGTGATACTAATGATATTGTTTGATAATTTCTCCATTCTGTTGGATCACCTTTCTTTAGAATGGGCATGAATATGGATCTCTTCCAGGTGGTTAAGCAGGTAGCTATCTTTCAAATTTCTTGTTGTAAATGTGTGCGTACTTTCAGAGTTGTACCCCTTTATTAAAATTTCTTAATTGATAATCTGTCCTTCTTGAAGCCTTCTTTCAATTGGTTGTGATCATATACTTTCTCATGAAATGGTTGAATGTCAACCAATTCTTTTTGGTATAACAATTCTGCGTATTCATTCCAACGTCTTTTGACACTTCCTGAATCATTTAATATTTAGTCAGTATTTTTGTTAGGTGCCATAGAGTCCATTGTAACTCATAGCAATCCCATGTACAACAGAACAAAACACTGCCCAAACCTGTGCCATCCTCACAACTGTTATATTTGAACCCATTGCTTACGCCACTGTGTCAATCCACCACATTGAGGTCCACAGAATCATTTAATATTGAAACTTGGTACTTTTTTTTCCCTTCAATGTTAAAAGTGTTTTTAACTGCATGTTTTCTAAGCTCCAAGTCTTTGCATAGCACATCACAATTCTCTACTTCATTGTTTCAAGTAACCCTTTGAAATCTCCCATTCAGCTCATTTACATCATAATTTCCTTCTTTTGCTTTAGGTATACTACCTTCTGGAATTCTAATGTAGCACTGTGGGATAAAGCACTGGAAAACAAGGTTGGTCTGAATCACAAGGTCAGTGGTTCAAATTCACTAGCCACAACTTAGAAACCCTATACAGGTTTTCTATGACTCAGAACTGACTGGATGGCACTTAACACCAACAATCCTATCTTCCATAGCAAGTTTCAGAGTCTATTCTGACACCCATTGTTCTGTCTTCTCTCTCTTCTGTCTTTTTAATTAACATTTGATTTCTTCATATATGATATTCTTGACGTTATCCCACAAATTATCTATCTAGTCTTTGGTCTTTAGTGTTTAATGTCAAATCTACTCTTCAGATGGTCTTTATTAAGATGAGCCATACTCAATACTGTACTTTGACTGTCTTGGACTTGTTTTAATTTTCTTCAGCTTTACTTTGAACCTGCAAAGGAGCAGTTTACAGTTTGATCCACACTGGGCTCTTAGCCTAATACTGACCGATATTGTGTTTCTCTACAGTTTCTTTCAATAGATATAATTGATTTGAATCCTATGTATACCATCTCATGAAATCCATTTGTATAGTAATCATTTATGGTGTTGAAAAAATGTATTTGTAAGCAATAGGTCATTCCTGTTGTAAAATTCTATCACACAATCTTCAACATTTTTTCTGTCACCAAGGTCATACTTTCCAACAACCAACACTTCTTGGTTTCCTACTTTCACATTTCAATCAGCAGTGACTTTAAAACTTCAGTCATCTTAATTACTTCTTTTTTCAATTGCATACTTTAGAAGTTGGTAAAAATCTTTCATCTTTGACATCAGTAGTAGGTGTATTCATTTGAATCACAGTCTTATTAACTGATCATCCATGTAGGCATATAGATATTATCCATCATTGACAGCACTGTACATCAGGATGAACTATTATTTTTTTATATATATAATGAATGCAATGATGTTCCTCTCCAATTCATCATTCCTGACATGGGAGAGCACATGATTGTCCATTTCAATTGACTAATACCTAAGGTAGCATTTTTGACAACTTCCAAATCATTTTTGACAGTTTCTAATTCCCATGATTTATGCATAGTGCATTCCACATTCAGAATGTGAATGTGAGTTTACAGACTTTTCTTCCTATTTTGAATCATGCCACATCAGCAAATAAAGGTCCTGAAAGCTTTACTATATCCACATCATGAAGTTTAACTCTACCTTGAGCAGGCAGTTATTCCCTAGTTGTATTTTGATTGTTGGCTTCAGGGGATCATCTTTCTGGCATGATATCAGACAATGTTCCACTGCTAAAAAAAAAAAAGTTTTTATGGGCCAGTCCTTTTAGCATGAGATCACCAGGTTATTATTTCTGTCTATCTTGAACTGGAAGCTCTGTTGACTTCTGTCTACCATGGGAAATCCTGCTGGTATTTTAAATGTTGTTGACAATAGCTTGCATTATCATAGCAACATGCAAGCCATCATGAACAACAAGCTGACAGGTGAATGCTGCCTGATAATATATTCTCACTGCCTGTTTTTTTTTTTTTTTTTTTTTCTCGCGTTCAAACCCTGTACCCACTATTCTACACGAACAAAAATCCTTGTTAAAAATCACTGGAAGAAATTTTTTATTATCTCAAGTGATATCTTACCTCTGGCAACATTTTTCATCTTCACATATTAAAATACCATTCATCACTTGTTTTCTCCTTCCTTTCTCATTACGTATTCTCAACTGTTTCATGGATATCTCTTCCAACTACCTCTTATTCATAATGTCATTTAGGATTCCATCTCTATCCTTCTCTCCTTACTCGGTCTGCTGCCACTGGGCCATCTCATTTAAACCCATGATCTAATTAGGGTCCACATGCAAAAGTAAACCCATTCTATGTCTCCAGCTGATTTCTTTTCTGAGTTCTAGACCTGTAGACCTAAGTACCTGAGTTCTATCTTACTCAAGTCACTTGTTGTTTTCTGTAAACCTGATCTTTGTATTCTGTTCCTGAATTTGATTTCTTAGTTTACTTTGTCAAGCATGAAACACCCTGTCTTCCTTAATTAGTCTTCATAGACAATTGGTGATTACATTTGGTGTAAATACTTTTTTGAATATAAACTTACCTCTCTGTCAACAATGCCTTCATCTTAGTGTAATTCCATACAATCAATGAGCTAAAAGTAAGCCTCTGTCATTGAGTAGATTCCAACTCATAGTGACCCTACAGGACAAAGTAAAACTGTCACCTACAGTTTCCAAACAGCCTCATCTTTCTCTCACAGAGCAGCTGGTGAGTTCAAACTGCTAACGTTGAAGCTAGCAGCACAACACTTAAAACACTGAGGAGTAAAATATCCTGCTATGTATTTTTAGTATCCCTTCCATCCAAAATATTGTGTATTTGCTTCTTTCAAAATCCAAATCCTATTATGTCACTCTCTCCCCAATTAATATCCTCAATGTCACGTGACATAACTGTTTGCCAGTCTTATTTCTAATTCTTATACATACCTACATGCATGCTCATGAAAAGGCATGTACAAACTTACACAGAAAGACACATTTCTAATTATTTACTGATATGTCAGATTTTTCCCATTCCATTGGAGCTTCTGTAACTCTATTCTTCTTATTTCATATTTAATTTAAATGAAAATTTATTTCCTACATCCTACTCTTATCCACATAAAGCAGAGTCAAAGGATCTCTTAGAGTCTTGCACAGATACCATTCTGAGAAAGTATTTCAATGCTTAATTATCTTTTACTACCATATCTGTTGCTCTTAACAGTCAGAAAACTCTTTGATTGAAATATCTCTATATATATATTTTTTACATTACCAGGAGTCGAGCACATGGATAGCAGTAAATGTACCCAATATTGTTGTCCAAATAAATGACCAATGAATAATATTCCTTTAACCTGAATACCATTTATATTGTGACACTTCCTACTATAATGTTGGTATTTGGGGAAATTCCAGTGAATGACAATGAACAATTAAGCTATAAATGAATTAAGAATGAAGAATATAATGCAATATAGATTAGCCTTAGTAACAATTTTGGTTATGTCATAATAATAATAATAATGTAAACAGTTATTGTCTATAGATAGACATTATCCTTGGAACCTTGGTGGTGTAGTGGTTAAACTCTCAGCCATTAACTGAAAGGTCAGTGGTTCGAACCCACCAGTGTTTTTGCAGGAGAAAAATGTGACAATCTGCTTCTGTGAAGATAGTTGTTGTTATTGTTAAGTGCCATCAAGTAGGTTTCAACTCATTATGACCCTGTGTAGGGTTCCTGAGGGACAGCTGGTGATCTTGAAGCACCAACCTTGTGGTTCAGAGTAAGTGGTAGGTCCATGTTTTATGCATGTGATGCTGGCAACTTAATAGTCTACACAGAAATTTCAATTCACCCCTAACACTGTACAAGACGAAACACAATTCTCTACTTCTTTGTAATTAGATGTGTCCAAACTAATTTCTTAGAGCAAAGAAATACGAGCATATCATAAAGAGAGGAAAACTTGAAGTGCTATCACCCAATTGACAAGCTCTCATTTTTGCTTTTATGCATTAAATTCCTAGGACTGCAATAACAATATACCACAAACTTAGTGTCTTCAAACAACAGAAATGTATTTTCTCACACTTCTGTAGGCTACAAGTTCAAGTAAACATGTCAGTTTCTCTCAACTTCTGATCGTTCTAGGTGTTTCTTAGTGTTCCTTGGCTTGTAGATGCATCTTTCTATGGCTCTTTGCCCCCTATGTCTGTCTTTCTATTTATCTTCTTTTTCATAAGCATACAACTATGATTGAATTAGGACCTGCCCTGCAGAAGTATGTCCTTAGGTTAATTTGATCTATAACATTATTCAAGACCCATTCCCAAGCAAGGTAATATAAAAGGTGTAATGAATATTTTTGGAAGTAAGGGACATTTCAGTCCATAATTCTCTGCCAATTCTAGACTGTGGCAATGTGGAATAAGCACTGTACTGCTAATCGCAAGATTGACAGTTGAAAAACCAACTACTCTGTGGAAGAAAGATGAGGCTTTCTGCTCTTATAAAGATGTATAGCCTCAGAAACCCAATATAGAGCCCTATGTGTAGGAATCTACTTGATGGCAGCGAGTTTTGTTATATTTGTATTTAGAGTTCATAATTATGTCTGTCTGATTGGGAACTTGAGTGAGAGCAAGTCAACTTCTTGCTGACTCAGATTGGAATGCAAGATGAACAAGAACTAAACATCTGTTTTTGTAAGCAACAAAGGTTTCACGAATTTCCTTTCAGTAATAGCATACTCTAGCTTATATCGATCAGTATGACACAGAAATCATAACTTTAATATTAAAGTTGGTTTTCCCAGAAATGTAAACACAATTCTATTTTTGGTAAGTAAGAAAAGTTAAAAATTATGCATGTTTGAGCATCATTGAAAATTGTGTTTATGGTATTGTGCAGTGAAAATGCCTACTACTCATATGCTAGTTAGTCAAACTATGGGGCTTGCATGCTCCTGTAATGCTGGTAAGTGAGCCACCAGTATTTTAAATATCAACAGAGTCACCCATGGTGGACAGGTTTCAGCTGAGCTTCCAGATTAAAACAGACTAGGAAGAAGGAGAGGACTACTCTGAATGTTTAGCCACTGAAGGCCTTATGAATATTGTCAGATACAGTGTCCGAAGATGAAAACATTATTAACACTAGAATACTGTCAAACATAGTGCTGAAAGATGAGCCCCTCACACTGGAAGACACTCAAAATATGACTGGGGAAGAGATGCTGTCTGAAAGTACAGTCGACAATGATACTGTGAATGGAGTAAAGCAATCGAGACCATTTGCTAAAGAGGTACAACTCGAAAAGAAGAGAAACAGCTGCAAATATTCATTCATAACCAAAACATGCAATGTAGGACAAATGAATCTAGGAAAATTGGAAGTTGTCAAAAATTAAATGGAACACATAATCTATCTAAGGAATTAGTGAATTGACATGGACTGGTATGGGTCATTTTGAATCAGATAATCATATGGTTTACTATGCCAGGAAGGACAAATAGAAAAGGAAGGTTGTCCCATTCTTTGTCAAAAAGAACATTTCAAGACCTATCTTGAAGTACAAGGAGCTCTGGTAGTGTAGTGGTTATGAATCGGGCTGTGAACCTTAAGGTCAGCGGTTCGAAACTACCAGCCGCTCCGCGGGAGAAAGATGAGACTTTCTACTCCTGTAAAGATTTACACCCTCGGAAACCCTATACAGGGTCGCTATGGGTCGGAACCGACTCGATGGCACATAACAACAACAACAACATCTTGAAGTACAACACTATCTGTGATAGAATAAGATCCATATCTACAAGGAAGACAAGTTAATATCACTATTATTCAAGTTCATGAACCAATCACTAAAGCCAACAAATATTACCAACTTCTACAGTCTGAAATAGATCAAACATGCAATCAAGGTATATTGATAATTACAGGTGATTGGAATGTGAAGATTAGAAACAAAGAGGAAGGATCAGTAGTTAGTAAACATAGCCCTGGTGATAGAAATGGTGCTGGAGATTGCATGACAGTTTTGAAAGACCAATGACTCATTCATTTCAAATACCTTTTTTAAAAAGCATAAAAGGCAACTATACACATGAACCTCACTATATGGAATACACAGGGATTAAATTGACTATATGTTTGTGTGGAATCCTGGTGTGGTGCTATAGGATAGGCACTGGACTGAAAGTTGGTTTGAACCACAAACTTTCCAATTCAAACTCACCAGAGGCAATTCAAACTCAAAATCAACTCAATGGCACTTAACAACAACAACAACAATGGGAAGACACAAGAGTACAGTGGCTCCATATGATAAGAAATGGAGCCCAGACCACAAGATCCACAGTTCAAGACTGCCAGCCACTCCATGCCAAGGGTGGGAGGTGTGAACAGGACAGGAAATATGGTTTTCTGCTCCTTAAAGATTTGAAGTCTCAGAAACCCTCTAATTAGGACTAGAGGAAGACACATTAACAACTTGCAATATGAAGATAATACAACCTTGCTTTCTGGAAGCAAAGAAGACTAAAAAACACTTACTAATGAAAATCACAAATTATAGGTGTAATCTGGATTACACCTCAATGTTAAGAAAACAGAGATCCTCACAACCGGACCATGATAAATGGTAAAAAAGATTGAAGTTGCCAAAGACTTCATTTTGCTTGAATCCACAATCAACACACATGGAAGCAGCAGCCAAGACACCAAAGGATGCATTACATTAGGCAAATCTGCTGCACAAAGTTGCTTTAAAGTGTTCATGTGCAAATATACCAGTTTGAGGACAAAATTGTGCATGACCCAAGCCATGATTTTCAGCAGCCTATGGAGTCCTGGTGTCATGCTGTGGGCTAATGTGTCAGACTGCAAAGTCATTTGAACTGCAAAGTCAGTGGTTCAAGCTCACCAGCTGCTCCTTGGAAACCCTATATAGGGTCGCTATGGGTTGGAATCGACTCAACAGCACTTAACAACAACAACAACATATACCTGTGAAAGTTGGACAATGAGTAAGGAAGATGATAGAATTGGTGCCTTTGAGTTATGTACTGGAGAAGAATATTGAAAATACCATGGACTGATGGAAAACAAACAAATCTGATTGAAAGAAGTAGAACCAAAATGCTCTTTAGAAGCCAGGGTGGTGAGACTCTGTCTCTCGTACTTTGGAAATGATATTATGAATGACCAGTCCCTGGAGAAGTACATCATACTTGATAAAGTGTTATTGTTGTTGTTGTCAGGTGCCATCGAGTCAGAACCGACTCATAGCGACCCCATGCACAGCAAAAATAAACAATGTCCGATCCTGGGCCAACCTCCCTACCGCCGCCACACTTGATGCCATCAATGATGCAACCTGGCTGATCCATCTCGTTGGGGGTCTTCCTCTTTTTCTCTGACCCTCCACCTTACCCGGCATGACATCCTTCTCCAGCGAGAAGGATAAAGTGTAGGGTCTGCAAAAATTGGCACAGAGGCAACAACAATGGGCTCAAGTGTAACAGTAATTGTGAGGAAGACACAGTATTGGGCAGTGTTTTATTCTGTTGTGCATAAGGTTACTATGAGTCAGAACTGACTCAATGGCACCTAACCAAAACAAATGGAAATTTAGACATCCATAGTTTTTACTTTTTTTTTTTTTTTTTTTTTACCACTGTAAGATTTAAGGCATATGGACCCAGAAAAGCCAACACCAGGAAATTTGGTCTGAGTCATGACAACAATTAGGAACCAGAGCCAGAAAGAGATGAGGAGAAAAAAAAATAAAAAAGATTAGGCAAACAACATATATTTCACAACCTGGGTCACAACCAGAAACTGATGAGTTAATCAGTGCAAATCAGAGAATCAGGGTCAGAAATGGAAGACATGCATTATCTAAAATACAGTTTCCAATTCAAATTGCAGACCAAGTGTCAGGGCAAAACCTAGGTTTATCAAATAAGTAAATATATTTTAAGTAAGTCATACAATTTGGTAATCCTAAATAAATTTTTTCAAGTTTATATTTGACACATAACTACCTCAGCCCCCACTGTCTTGATGATCCTTATCTTAAAAATAACATATTACATCCTATATATTTTCTATTCAGTTTTACTTTTAATCAAGTATGCAATCCTACAATATTGTTCGGGAAACTAAAGTGTTTTTCTTAGTGCTAGAACTCAAATCTCGTTTTATCTGACACACAATTTTGTGCTCTGAACCACAATGCTAAATAGTTTAATGATATTTTTCCTATTCTGTTGTACAAAGAACTTTCCATAATTGTCTTGGTCTCCCAAAATAGGGTCAATCTAGCATAGGACTGTGGGCCAGAAATAAAAGCTAATCCCAGCATGGCAAAGTAGAAAAGAGGACTAGGGTGTAATATAAATTTAACATCAAATTGAATACACACATGGGAGAGGGTGATTCTTCTCTCTCTTCATTCTCTTTATTCCATCTTGTATGGATCCAGCACAAAACATACCTCAAAGGCACAATTAGAGATTCATGCTAGTGGGTGCAGTTTCTAAGGGGAGGAATAAATATCCTTGAAATAGAAAAGAGCTTAGACATATTTTTACTAAAATTGCTTCAATGAAGGAGGTTCCAGGGACAAGGAGTGTGGGTAGAACACTTCCATCTATCTCTATTTTAGGCAGAACATCTCTGAAGTTCACACATGGTCCAGTCTAATAAATCCGAGTTAGAGACCAGAAAGGTATTTTGGGGCCAAAGCCTAAGTTAGCAGCACAGCTTCTTTGCCTTCTTGTGTATGCAAAAATCCTTTGGAAGAGAACTGTGACTGAGAGAGATTTGAGGAAACATGGTTAATAATCTGTTTCTCAACATATTGGTCTTCACAACAAACACATACTAAATATTATTATTTTGAACTTTTTTAGTACTTGCTGAGTCTTGCCAATGTGCCAAGGGCTTTGCCAGAAATAAAAGTTATATGTTCTGACCTTTATTGTGAAAATTAAATGAGTTAATAATTGTACATTTTTCAGCACAAGACACTAAAAATCTATATTTTATGATGAAGATGATTTCATTAATTTATACAACAATACTTTGAAGTGGTGCTCTATTTTTTATCAGGTAAGAATGCTGAGGCAAGCACAGATAGTTTATAGAATATTCCTAAGTTATACCACTAAGAAGTAGAAAATGGAGCTAGCATTAAATATTTTCAAATATTTGTTTCCCTGCAAAGCATGTGCTCTTTCCAGTATGCCATGCTGCATGCTTCTTTCCAATGGAAGAAACTGTACATGAAGTCCAAATATTAGGCACACTGGTCCTTATTGAAAAGAACAAGCTCAATGTAATGTTGCAATCCTTGAAACTGCCAGTATCTATAAACAGTATAAAATTTATGAAAGTTTGGAAGTGTTCCCACCATAATAACACAGTATTTTTCATAAATAATTCACATACTGAATAACAAACTTTATTAACAGCAAATAAAAAGCAAATCCTAAGTGGCAATATGTGGGTCAAGAAAAAATGCTTTAGAAATATAGATATTTTTTTGTACAAAATATTATTATTTTTTAAAGTTTTAGAGTTTCTTAACCCTTTGCTGTACTCTGGAACCACAGAAGGAATCTCTGAGAGACTAATAATGCTCTAAGCTCTGTTCTTTACATGGCAGGAATGATCGGTCTCTACCTTATAACAGCAGTTTGGATGACTTCATAGAAAGAATGGCGAAGAAAATTATACTCCTCTCCCACACATCAATGGAAATGTTTTCCATGCAGTGACTCAGTCTGAAACCCTAAACAGGAGCATGGTCGCAGCAGGCTGCAGGCAGCCACAGCTGGCTCCATATTAGCTGCCTTCAGCATTTGCAGGGACAACAAAGAACCAAGGCTTCCAAGAGCAACAGAAGCTTCTACCTTGTCAGAATAATCAAGTTTCACAGCAGAAAAAAAATAAATAAATAAAAAAGAAGGCCCAGCTCTTCATGTTTAGTAATGAAGTACCTTTTACTTGATCATCAACAATATGTTCAAAGAGCCAGCATAACACACTCATTATCTACGAAGGTAGTAATTAGAACTACATATCATTTACTACTTACCAGGTGCTGTTCTTACTACGCTCACTCCTTACTTAACAACATGGTTAGGTTCCAAAATCCATAATGTGAAAACCAACATTATATGAAAATGGAGAATTCTTTCCCCTGCTTTCAGACCACCTATTAGTCCTGGTGTGGCACTATGGGTTTAATGCACTGGACTGCAAAGTCTGTTTGAACCTCAAGGTCGGTGGTTCAAGCTCACCAGCTGCTCCTTGGAAACCCTATACAGGGTTGCTATAGGTAGGAATCGACTCAATGGGAATTAACAACAACATTTGTCTCATACTTTTATTTAGAAAACATAATCATAGAAATAATAACAGCTAGGATTACTGATAAGCCCATCACTGTGATGAATCCAGTTATGAATTATTCCTCTACAGGGAAAGATGCATGGAAGAGACAAAACTAGATCAAGCCAGGCTTAATGACTAGAGGAACCACAGCTTAACCACTTCACCATCCTTCCATGCTGAGTCATAGCTTCCTTCATGGAGCAGCCTCCAGGACTTTGCTACCATCCCTGCAAATCCTTTGTTCATGATCTTAGAACCTGCTCTTCCCTCTGATCCTGGCAAGTCACCAAGGCTCAGTATTCCTTCAAATGCCTGAGAGCCTGATCACACACTTGACCTCACCAAGGCAGAGTCCTCAGACCATATGACTTACTTTGGGATGTCATTAAACTCACATGCATTTCTTCCAAACACTCTCTCTGATGACTCTTTCCTCTATCACCATCCCACAGCAGTTTTGAGCTACTGGGACTCAACACCACATAAGCACTGGCTCAGTGCTGCCTGTGAATTCCCAGGAGCCATGGCTACAGAGAAGGTCCCTAGCAGCAGCTGAAGGAGGTGCTCCCACCAGCAGAAGGGCACGGAAGGCATGAGGTAGTGCGGCCTAGCTTCCGGAGATTTTCAGAGACTATTCTTGCAGGAGGGGACACTCTGCAGATATTTCTGCCATGTCTGCTGCCTCATTAATATGCAAAATAGTTGGATAGTACATTTTCCACAATTGTTGTAAATGTGAAATGTCAGATAACTAGTCGATAAGCGAGGCATAGGTGTACTTCACATCAATTAACTCATTTCATTTAATACTTAAAACACTTGACATATTTGGTACTTTTCCCTCTTTAAAATTGTAATCAATGAGACACAGAGATGTTAAGTAATTCCAAAGTCAGTTATCCAAATAAGGGCAGATGCAGGATTTGAATACAAGCTGTTTGCTATGCCAGCTACCTCACATGATAAGCTGTGCAAAATATCTCTGTTTAGCTCAATTAATAATGAAAAAAGTCTGGAGCTTGTGGAACTATTCAGAGTTGCAGTGTATATTATAACTAAGGAGAGAATCCAACATCAAATAAATAACTTAAGAAGTGATGATCCAACAGAGAATGATTTGGAGTTTACTGATAGAAGCCCCATGAGCTCATTCATCTTACCAAAGAATTCATAGTCCCACCCCCAAAAAACATCCAAATTCATTTAGGTGATATATGTTGCATACAATGTTAAGATGTAAATTCAACTCTAAATCAACAAGTTGCTTCTTTGTTTGTTAAAATTTTTGCTTATTTAATGTATATTGTTGGAGTCCTGGTGTGGTGTTGTGGGTTAATGTGGTGGACCACAAAGTCTCTTTGACCCACAAGGTCAGTGGTTCAATCTCACCAGCTGCTTCTCAGACCTTATTCAGGGTCTCTATGGATTGGAACTGACTCAACAGTGCTTACCAATAACAACAATGTATATTGTTATTGCCATTATGTGCGTTAGAGTAATTTCTGACTCATAACGACCCTGTGAAGAGTTTCCAAGTAGCAGCTGCTGGGTTTGAAGAGCTGATCTTGTAGTTGGTAGTCCATTACTTATCTTACAGTGCCATACCAGGTATCTAAACAATTTCTTATTGAAAAACGCAATATAAGTAAAGTCAAGAAAGTGAATCCACTAGGGCACTTTTACAATAGAGTCGTAAGGAGGAACACTACTTTTGGATTATTGTAATACAGCATCACACATGAACCCTAGAAGGCCACTGATAAACTTGGTCAAACGAAGTGAAGAGCATGAGAAATGTACTAATATTATAACTTTCTCAATAATAAGTTTGTTAGCAGTTATATTTTGACAAGGACAATTTCTTACACAAGGATGTATTCGAGTCACTATTTGCTTTGCTTTCTGATCACACAGGAACTTCTCAAAGGAGTAAGTCTAGCACGTTTTTTGAGATCTTGATTATTTGAAAACAGGAAAAAGTCTCATGATCATGGAATAGACACTATTTTCTTTTTCGACTCATAGTTAACCTGTTAATTTGTCTTTTGGTGAAGTTTTACACTCACCATGTCATTTTGTACTACTGATAGTTTATCTTTCTCGTGTTGTGATTAAGTGCTGTCCAGACAATTCTGACTCACAGTGACCTTGTATAGGGTTCCTGAGGGACGGCTAGTGGGCTGAACCACCAACCTTGAGGACTAATGCTTTTCCTACAGCACCAGACTGGTACTCCTGTCTTCTCATAAAACTCCTTTACTATTTCACATTCACTTTGACACTTACTACTATCAATTTATTGAACTCTTATAAATCAACATGGTATAATTTTTCCATTTTTGGTCATTTCATTACCACCAGTCCTGGATATTCCCATAAATTGATTCATATGATATAAATAAGTGTAGACTGGTATGGCGCTATGGGTTATTGTGCTGGACTGCAAAGTTGGTTTGAACAGCAGGGTTGGCGGTTCAAGATCACCAGTGGCTCCTCAGAAATCCTACAGAGGGTCGCTATGGGTTGGCACCAACTCGACAGCAATTAACAACAAAAACAACAACATATATCTTAGCTAATAAAATGAAAGTAGCTACCTGAAATATGTTTAATACTTTAGTAGAAATATCTGTCTGCTTACAAATACAAAGAAAAATTTAAAATCTGAGCAACAATCATTATAAATGATTTTGTAGCTATTATGGAAATAATTTATATTTGGAATAAGCAATGGTTTGCTAACATAAGGTCACAGTTCAAACCCACCAGCAACTCCTTAGATACCCTATATTGGATGACTATGAGTTGGAACGGACTTGATGGCATTTAACAGTGACATTGTACGTTAATGACTACATAAGCAGCTTTTGTTTAATATACCCAGACATTGGAAAAACTATTTTAGTATCAAGCCAAATTCAACATTACCTGAACCAAACTAAATGTCTTCTTTACGTACTTGTCTCTTTTCATTGACTTTTCCAAATGTGCTTTCTCACAATAATCATCAAAATCAAAACCAAATGAAATTCATATTCTTCATCTTCCTTATCAATCTTTATATTTTATTACTTGCTCTAGGGTCAGTTCTATTAGTTCTAATACTAAAAAATCTGAGTCTCCACTTCTCTGGTAATTTTTCATCACTAAAATTATATAGTCCATTACAATAGCTTGCTAACTGTACTGCCTCTAATACATTTTCATTACAATATACCACTTTTGATTACCAAATTTAACTTTATGAATCATTGCTCATGTCCCTCCACTATCAATAACCCTACAATAATTCCTCACTATCTATCTCCACAATATTTAAGTTCAGCATTCCATAGTTTTATTTCATCTCATTTTTTTGGTTTGTTTTTATTAATAGCATCAACTCCATTTATCATTTGTGATCTGACTAATGTAACTGATCTATCTTCTTCAAAGAGATGCTGAATTTTCCTTTTTTTTTCATATTTTCTCTTACCTATTTATCTAATCCTGCTTTTCGAGAATCATTTCTAAATCCCCATTTGTCATAAAAACTTCGTCTTCTTTCTCCATCTCCGACTGAATTCTAAACCCTAAAGAATGCTAAACTTACAATATTCTGCTTGTTATTGTTGTTGTTGTTGTTGTTGTTGTTAGGTGCCGTCAAGTTGGTTCCGACCCATGGTGATCCTGTATAGGGTTTCCTAGGAGCACCTGGTGAGCTTGAATCACTAACTTTGTGGTTCAAACCAACTTTGCAGTCCAGCATAATAACTCACAGTGACACACCAAGACTCCCAACATTCTGCTTAGATAGAGTCATTTATCTATTAATTTATCATATCCATTAAACTGTAAATCCCGTAAAGAAAACATTCATATGCAGTTATATTTATATTTCCTGCAGCACCAAGCTGAATATCCTCCTAAAGAAGATATTACTTCTTTAGTAATCAGAAATATTACTTACTGGTGAGATATTCCAGAGTAGCAAAAATCATAGAGAAATTATAAAAGATAAGTTGAATATTTCTTAGGAAACAATTTAGAAATGGCTGAATAAAAAAAATGCAGATAAGAAACAAGGAGGGTGCCATTCTAGGCAAAAGTTTTCTTACAGAATAGTTATCCATTATGTTTTTGGTGAACCACTTTATAGCATGAGGACTACATTTAATGTCAACAAATTTTTAACCTCACATGATACTAGTTGCATTTTTATTAATGTTGACTAAGAAAATGCACATGGACATATTGATTTTCAAATATCTGCTAGTATCCTTTACTCCTTGAAATATCTATACTCTTGAGCACCTGGGAAACTGTCCCTTCCAAGTGACATCCATCAGTATTTATTAAAATTCTAATGTACCCATTGAATGGGAGTGCTATTATTCACTGTTACTGTTTCACCTGCTTCTTACTATTCTAAACCTCCTTTCTGTGTTTAAGAATTTTTTCTTCCTCTCTTTTATCATGATGGTCAAGTCATTCCTGATGGCCAACCCTATAGGCAATGCTTCCTCTCTACATATGGATTGAAGTTATTAAAATTCTGCTTCTTTCACTATTGTTATTCATTCTTTCTCTGTTTTCCATTTCTTGCATTTTATTTTCCCAGTCATCATGTCATATCCTCCAATCTCAAGTTCTTATTAAATTTTCTATGTGTTACTATATTTTGAGTCATCCTTATCCAAGCTTTTCAGTGTCTCCTATTATTACTTCCTTCCCTTTTCAATTCCTTAACACAGTTGCTATTAACATTTATCACTGAACCTCTACTATGAAGTAAAATTATTGCACAAAATCTTGGGGGGAAAAAACAAATAACTTGTAAACCAATTGAGAATGTCTAAAAAAAAGATAGTATTTACAATGTTGTTGTTGTATACTGTTAAATCACTTCCAATTCATAGTGACCCTATGAAGGGTTTCTGAGAAGTGGCTGGTGAGTTTGAACTGATGACCTTGCAGTCCAATGCTTATCCAGCAGTATTATACTACCTGTTTTTTAAATTTTATATACACATTAAACTAGTTGGGTCAAGGCCCTGCCAACTTCTCTTCATTTGACTGATGACATCTAATTCTATTTCTACACTATATCTATGATTTCCTAATCCCAGGTTCATTTGAAATGTTAGGTTTCCTAAGAAAACCAACGTTACTTTGTCTTTTCTTTATGATCTACAAATCAGATCATATTTACTAAAGATTAACTGCTTTTTTTTTAAATTTCTTCATTACTATTTTCCTGCTCCTGTTGACCCTTTTTTATGTGACAGTATTATAGGTCTACATTAACCCTCTCAATCTCTCACATTGTTTTACACCTATTACAGCTGAGCTGTTACCAGTTTAGCTTTGAATCTAGCATCCTAATTTATTTACCTTCATTAATTGGTATTTAAGTTTACCTCTTTTTGTAAAGGTAGTCTCAGCTCAACCTCATTAATCTGCATAAAACACTCATTTCCATCTACCCTCATAATGAGCATATCCTGTGATTTCTTATAAATAATTGATGCCTTCTGTAGCATAAAGGCAAAATAAATGATATTATCAGTATATATACTTACATTCAGCATATTTCTGAAGTTGTGAAAATTCTGAGGGGCTAAGATGGGCCCATTTTTCCTGATTAGTCATTGTGGAGGTGAGGAGCTCTCTTACATACCAGATGAAGAATTCTTTGTTCCAGTGTTTCGTAGAATTCTATGCTTCAAAGATTCCACATGGCATATTTCATGATAAAATGTCTCTAGTTTTCAAAATACATAATCTCTCAACATGAAATGGATATGGATGTGAGTTTGTCGTTTCAAAAACGTATATTACAACACTGCAAAAAAAAAAAAATACAACACAAAGATAAAAAGATTAGCATTATTGCAGGAAGAAAAAAACGACTTTATATAAGTTTTTGTTTTGTTTTGTTTTTCTTTAGTTGCTTCCAACTTAAAGCGATCTGTATAGGATTTTCAAGGAGTGCCTGATAGATTTGAACAACCAACCTTACAGTTAACAGTTCAGTGCTTATCTTGCAATGCTACACCAGAATGCCTATACAATAATTGTTGTTGTTACTGTTAAGTGCCATTGAATCAATTCTGACTCATAGTGACCCTGTTTAGGGTTTCCAAGGAGTGGCTGGTGAGCTAGAACCACTGACCTTATGGTTTTTGCAGTCCAGTGCATTAACCCAAAGTGCCACACCAGCACTCCATAAAATAGTAAGACTTTTAAATTAGTAAATAAGGCATTTCAATATTATTTTATTTTTGGTACTACTCTAATAGTTCACTTATTCTATAATGGTGTTTATGTATATATATATATATATATAATTTCTGAATAACAAATCATAGATCTATAATTTATAGAACATAATTTGAAGAAAATTTTATAAAGCCTAGGCTCATACAACTTATGTTTTGTTCTGTTGTATAAATTCCAAATCTGTAGCTTAGCTGAAAGTAGCATTCTTATCAATATGATCCCATTATTTCTTTAATATGGCTCCCTACATATACAATTTGCTACTTTACTAGAATTCCAACAATTACTTGAATTAATCCTCAGTGATAATACATACATATATATATATGGAGCTCTGGTAGCGTAGTGGTTACGAATCGGGCTGCGAACCACAAGATCAGCAGTTCGAAACTACCAGCTGCTCCGCGGGAGAAAGATGAGGCGATCTGCTTCCATAAAGATTTACAGCTTCAGAAACCCTGTTCTGGGTCGCTATGAGTCGGAAATGACTTGACGGCACTTAACAACTACAACATAATTATGTACATGTTTGTAAAATTGTGTATAAAATCTAGTCCCACATTCTAAAAGTTCTATAACTCCCTACATAAATAATATACTACTTTACTAAAATTCCAATAATTACTTGACTTGCTCCTAAGTGATAGCACACATAGTCACAATTATGAAAATTAACTTCAGGTGTTGAATGATTTTTTGTTTCTTATATTAATTGAATATGTAGAGTATATCTAATCCTACAGTTGAAATATGGCCAATATAATTTAACAATTTAAAGAAATTCCAATTGTCTGACAGATGGGTGAGATATTTGCATAATTATATCTGGATGATACTTGTTGTGAAACATTCTTAAAAACAAATCACCATGTTGTCATGAACTTATATTTGCTGGCTAGACCTACAAAGACAAACAAAGTAAAAATCCAACCGATTTCAATATTTTTTAAAAACTTTTTACTGTGAATTGAGTGAATGTTTATGAACAAGGTCATCAGTTTTACAGTCAACAACTAATACGCTTGGTTTGACCTCAATGATTACAATCCCCTGCACATCACAATAGGTATCATCCTGCTTCCTCCCTGTGGTCCCTATTTCCATTACACACACCTTTCCATCCCTTCTCCACTTTGTCCTTAGCTACTTGTTGCCCTTTTGATTTTGAATGATTGACCATTCCAGGGTGAGCATACATTACTAATATTGTTTTCCCCCCCCCCCCCCCATATTTCTATCTACTACTTGTTTGAAAAATTGGGCCAAGAATGTCAATTCCTTTCCAGCCTGAAGGGTGGACAAGGGCCATAGTCTCTGGTCTTTTTCTGATTAGTAAATTCAGTCTTTTTGTTGTTGTTAATTTTCAGTTTTGTTTAACATTTTCTCCCATTCTATCAAGGACCTTATAATGCAATCCCTCTCAAAGCAGTTATTAGTGGTAGCTGAGCACCATCTAACCCTTCTGGTCTCAGTCATAAAAACTGTTTTTTACATGTTTCATTAGTTTGTTGGACTAATTGATCCCAAGAATCAAATTCTCATCAATCTTCTTTTATCTGCACATGGAGAGAGCAATAGTGGCACCTTATATGAGTGCTCATGAACTTTTCAGTTCCCACAGGTTACTCATCAAATTAGGATACAGATCATTCTCTTTGTGGACCTTGTTGTTAAGGGCCATCGAGTCAGTTCTGACTCATAGTCACCATGTGTAGGGTTTTCAACAAGCAGCTGGTGAGTTTGTCCCACCAACCTTGTGGTTCAAAACTGACCTTGAGGAACAGTGCTTTATACCACAGCACCACACCAGTTGATCATGGTGTCCCCTGAGACTATGGTCCTGAGTCACAAGACCCAGCAACTTATTGTCTTAAGATGTTTAATAATCTCTAAGAAGTTTTCCTCATATTGCCCACTGTATGCTGCAAAGAAACATTCATAATTGTGTTTGCAGGAAAGGCAAATACCCATACGCAAATATCCTTGTTAACACTCATATATCTGTGGGTATACTAGCACTCTGCCTCCCATACCCATTCAAACTAGTTTCAAATTTTTATCAAAGACCCTAATTAGTTGCTTAGCAATCAACTTGACAGGCACTATGGGTGTTTTTTATAAAATAAAATATCAGGAAAAAATGTTTGGAAAGTTTATGAGATTATCCTGGGAAGACATCTTTGTGTAGATGTCATAGTACCTATGTAGAAAAACCAAACTTCCCATGTGGAAAAGGGTCTTTCGCCATAGTACTTCATCTCACTTCAGCATCTATTTACTGTTATCCACTATCAACCCCAGGGCTTCCCTCTCACATCATGTCTTTCTTGCCTAATGAAACTTTTCTTATTAGTCTAATTTGTTCAGAAATCATACACTCAACTTTGAAGGGGTACTTTGCTATTTCACTTGAAAAATGAGGACATTGATGTGTTAGCAGAGACCAAATTGCTTGGTCTCTTTTCCCTCTTATAAGAGACTTTCATTGACATTTGTAGAACTTTTTGGAAGCCTGCAAACTAAAAGAAATGCAAATACATGGTGAATGTATCTTCCACCTAGTTTCTTCCTGCTGATTTTATACTTCACACTGATTGCATTCTAATGTCTTGCTTCTCTCCAGTTATGTGAAAACTTGTTAGAACTATAAAACAAGGTGTCCTGCTTTACTCTTACAAAATGGAAAGATGATTCAGTCACATTTGACTCCCTGAGGGCTTTTAAGGACATGGTGAAAAGAAAACTTTTTTCACCAATGAAATGGCTAAATACAGTGATTAAAACAATGGCTCAAAACTAGCAACTATTTTGAAGATGTTGCAGGAACAGGAAAAGTTTCATTCTATTGCACGTAAAACATAGATTCAGAACTGACTCTTTCATACGTAACAACAGTGATCCATGACAGCCCTAATTGGTTCGATTAGTTTTTACCATATTTTCTACTGTTTTTTTCCCCTCCTGCTATCTTGTAATTCTAGAAGCTAGTAAATTATTTTAAGGTATTATTAAGTTGGCTAGAGTCACTTTCCATTTCCTAAAGCTAAAAAATTCATATCTGGTAACATCCTCAGTTTCTTTATTCATTAAAAAAGTGTTTATAGAACTCCCCTGGGTGCTGTTTTGTTAAGTGCTATCAAATTGGTTCTGAAATAGCAACCCAGTATAGGGTTTCCAAAGAGTGACTGGTGAGTTTGAAAAACCAGTATTGTAGTTGAAATCAACCTTGTGGTCCTACTCTTATCCTGCAGTACCACGCAAGGACAACAGGTGCTATGTTGCTGTTGTTGTTGTTAGGTGCCATCGAGTCAGTACCAATTCATAGGGACCTTATGCACAGCAGAAGGAAACACTGCTCGATCCTGGGCCAACCTCACTACTGTTCACACGCTTGAGTCCATCGATGCTGCCACTTGGCCAATCCATCTTGATGGGGGTCTTCCTCTTTTT
>NW_006408524.1:40509383-40534131 GCF_000296735.1 Chrysochloris asiatica | reverse complement strand
TGCTGATGGGGCAAAACTCAAAATGAAGAGAAACAGCTGTAAACATCCACTGAAAATCAGAACATGGAATATACAAAGTATGAATCTGGGAAAATTGGAAGTTGTCAAAAATGAAATGGAATGCAGCAACATCGATATCTTAGACATTAGTGAGCTGAAATGAACTAGTATTGGCCATTTTGAATCTGATGACCACATGGTTTACTATGCAGAGAATGACAAATTGAAGAGGAAAGGTGTTGCATGCATCATCAAAAAGGACATATCCAGATCAGTCATGAGGTACAACACTGTCTGTGATAGGGTAATATCCATGTGCCTATAGGGAAGCCCAGTTAATACCACTATTATTCAAATTTATGCACGAATCACTAAAGCCAATGAGGATGAAATAGAAGAATTCTACCAAACTCTTCAATCTGAAATTGATCAAACATGCAATCAAGATCTACTGATCATTGCTATTGATTGCAATGCAAAGGGTCAGAGCAAGGAGGAAGGATCAGTAGTTGTAAAATACAGCCTTGGTGATAGAAATGATGCTTAAAAATGCATGATAGAATTCTACAAAATCAATGATTTTTTCATTTCAAATACCTTCTTTAGACAGCATAAGAGATGACTATACACATGGACCTCACAGATGGAATACATAGAAATCAAGTTGACTACATTTATGGAAAAAGTCGATGTAAAAGCTCCATATCATTAGTCAGAATAAGGAAAGGTGCTATAGGCTTTGAAAATAAAGCAAAGAGGAAAACATACACAAATAAAAATAAATTAATATAATTCTCAACAATATACCAGCCTTATTAAGTCCTGATAACATGAAGAGGACTTTCTTTTAACAATGTTTTGTATTACGTCATTCAATCTTCAGAACTATATGAGTTAGAAGCTAATAAATTACACTTAGAAAAACAATGAAAGCTGGCAATGTGTGATTGGAATCCAGTAAGTGTGGCAGAATCTGTTAGAAGTCCACCCCGTATCCATTTCTACTTTGTTGCCCTGGTAACAGACCTGCTTTTATTATAAATGAACATATGTTCACTTAAACAACTACATTCCCTGGGATTCCCTGCAACCATATTTGGCTAGTAAGATTTAAACAGATATTGAACAAATCATACATGAAATTTCCATTAGAGAAAACATCTAGCAAGTGTCCTCTTTACCTTTCCCACTCCCTCTACGCTTCTACTTGGATGCTATGTTCTTCTTCGCACAATCCACTTTCTCATATTATTTGCTCAGCATACAGATTGAATGCATAAGTAAAGGATACAACCCTGATGTACACCCCTCTTCATTTTAAACCATTCTGTATTTCCATGTTCCATTCAAATAACTGCTTCTTGGTCTATGTACAGGTTAAACATGAACACAAATAAGTGTTCTGGAACTCCCATTCTTTGCAATGTTATCCATCGTTTGCTATGATCCATAGTTGAATGTCTTTACATAGTCAATAAAACACAAATAATTATCTTTCTGGTATTTATTCTCTGCTTTCATCAATGATACCCTTATCACAAGTCCTCTTCTGAATCTGACTCTATTTCTGGCAGTTTCCTGTCAATTTACTGCTGAAATTGTTTTTAGTATTTTCAGCTATAAAACTTTACTTCCATGTGATATAAATGATATTGTTCAATTGTTTCTATATTCTTTTGGTTCCCCTTTCTCACAATGGGCAAAAAGATAGACCTCTGCCAATTGTTTGGTCAGGTAGCTGTCTTCCCAATTTCTTGGAATAGATGAGTGAACACATCTAGCACTGCATCAGTTTGTTGAAACATTTCCATTTGTATTCTATTGCCATCGTTCCTGGAGTCTTGTTTTACAACAATGCTTTCAGTGCAGCTTGGACTTCTTCCTTCAGTATCATCAGGTAATAAATCATATATTACCTGTTGAAATAGTTGAACATTGACCAATTCTTTTTTGGTAGAGTGACTGTGTTCCTTTAATCTTTTTCTGATGATTTCTGCTTCATTCAATACTTTGCCTGTACGATCCTTCAATATTGCAACTGATATTTGAATTTTTCTTCAGTTCTTTCAGATTGAGAAATGCTGAATGTTTTTCTAACTCCAGGTGTTTGCACATTTCAGTATAATAACTGACTTTCTCTTCTTGAGCTGCCTTTTGAAATGATCTGTAGAAAGCTTATACTTCATCATTTCTTCTGCTCACTTTAGCTTCACTAAATTTAAGAGCAAGTCTAAGAGTCTCTTCTGACATTCATTTTGATCTTTTTTTTCTTTCCTGACTTTTTAATGACCATTTACTTTCTTCATGGATGGTGTTCTTGATGTCATTCCACAACTGGTGTCCAGGCATTAGTGTCTAATGAGTCAAATCTACCCTTGAGATGGTCTCCAAATTCACGTGGGAAAAAGTCCAGTTTGTATTTTGACTCTCATGGGCTCAGGTTAATTTTCTTCAGCTTAAGCCTGAACTGGCATATGAGCAATTGATGATCTGTTCCAGTCAGCACTTGGCCTTATTTTGGCTGATGAAAACAAGCTTCTCAATTGTCTATACCACAGATGAAGTCAGTTTGATTCTCAGATATTCTATCTGGTACAGTTCATGTTTATGTTGTTTAAAATAGGTATTTGCAGTAAGTATGTCTCTTCCAATTGGTCTTGTAAAATTCTATCACGTGATTTCCAACATCATTTTTATCACCAAGGCCATGTTTTCCAACTACTGACCCTTCCTCCTTGCTTCCAACCTTTGCACTCCAATTACGTGTAATTATCAATGCAAAGTATATTGATTGCATGATTGATCAATATCAGACTGAAGAAGTGGGTGGTGGTGGTGGTGGTGGTGGTGGTAGTGTGCTGTGAAGTTGGTTGCAACTCATAACGACCCTGTATAGGTTTTCCAAGACTGTAAATCTTTATGGGAGCAGAAGCCTCATTTTTCTCCCGCTGAACAGCTGGGACTTTCAGACTACTGACCTTGAGGTTAGCAGCCTGACTTATAACAACTACGCTACCAAAGCTCCTTGAAGAAGTGGGTTGAAGTCTTCAATTTCATTATCATTAGCTTTAGTGGTGGAGTCCTGATGTGGCACTGCGAGTTAATGTGCTGGACTGCAAAGTCAGCTTGAACCAAAAGTCAGCAGTTCAAACTCACTAGCCACTCCTTGGAAACCCTATATAAGTGTCACTATGAGTTAGAACTGCCTCAACAGCACTTAACAACAATAAGGTTTAGTGATGAATGTGTAAATCTGAAGAACAGTGGCATTAACTGGCCTTCTTTGTAGACATAGGGATATTATCCAATCATAGACAGCATTGTACTTCGTGAAAGATCTTGCAATATTCTTTTTGGCAATGAATGTGACACTATTCCTCTTCACTTTTGTTGTTTCTAGTAGAGTAAACCTTATGATTGTCAGGTTCTAAATGACCAATACCAGTCCATTTAAGATCACTCAGGTTCTAAATTGCCAATACTAGTCCATTTAAGCTACTATTGACCAGCTGCTCTTCGGAAACCCTATAGCGGGTCACTGTGAGTCATAAATAACTCAATGGCACTTAACAACAACAACAACAATGCCTAGGTTATAGATCTTACTGCCTTCGGTTTTAGACCGGATTTTTCTAGAGAAGGAAAACATATACCAGTATATATAGGAAGAGAAGTTTATTATCAAGAAAATGGCTTACAACTGTAGAGTCTCAGGTCCCCAGAGGAAAAGAGAGAGAGTCTTTTCCACATGTCCATTATATTGGGAGCAGTCCACACCCCCAAGGAAGAATCCTTTCAATTGATTGGTTGTTCATAACCACTCATCATAGAGTTAACTATGCTTGCATTAGATTTTATCACCAAGGGAATAAGTACATCTTAACTGCTAATGCACGGGAATCCTGGCCAAGTCTTGTTGACACAGGACACTAACTAATATACTTTCCATTTAATTTTTGATGACTTCTAATTTTCTTAAATTCATACTTTATACATTCCATATTCTTTTTTTTTTTTTTGTGAATTGAGCAAGGTGTACAGAGCTGATCATCAGTTTTACATTAAAAACATCATACACTTTGCTTCATCTCAATGATTTTAATCCCCTCCATGTAACAACAGTAATCCCAACTCTACACTGTGGTTCTTACTTCCAAGATACCCCACTTCCCAACCCTTCTGAACTTTGTCATTAGGTAAATGTTGCCCTCTTGCTCTCAAATGGTTAATCGTGACATGGTGAGTATATAGCGCTGCAGGATAATGTTCTGGACTGCAAGGTCAGTTTGAACCTCAAGGTTGGTGTTTCAAACTCACCAGGTGCTCATTGGAAACCCTATAAAGTGTTGCTGTAAGTCAGCATCAACTCAATGGCACTTAACAACAGCATATCTTATTAGTGCTGTTTTCCTCCTAGAAAATTCTCTACAGCTTGGCTGAAAATTGAGCCATGAGGGTGAGTTCAGTTCCAGATGTAAAGTGTGGCCAAGAATCATAGTTTCTGGTTCCCCTAGTCTCTTTCTGAACAGTAAGACTAGTCTATTTTTATAATTTTGAGTTATATTTCAGATTTTGTACCATTCTATCCAGTACCTTCTCATATGACCCCTTTCAGAGCAGTTGGTAACAATAGCTGGACATCCAAGCATCAACAGATTTCTATCATTAATGGATACTTGTAGTATTTTCTTCTCATATTCAGTAAGTTCCCATACGCACATGAAGGTCCTGAAAGCTTTGCTCCATCCATGTCATCATGGTCAACTTTATTTTGAGGAGGCAGCTCTTCCCTAGTCATATTTTGAGCACCTTCCAACCTTGGGGTCTTTTCTTTCTGCACTATATCAGACAATGTTCTGCTGTTATTCATAAGGTTTTAAGTGACTAGCATTCATAAGTGGTTAAACTCTCCTTCTTTATTAGTCTGGAAGCTTTGTCAAAACCTGTCCATTGTGGGTGACGCTGATGCTATTTAAAATAGTTCAAATGACTCTTCCTACTAAATGACCTTTTATAGAAAAAGCTTGTGGATTATTACCCTAGACTGCCTACCTATAATCTAATCATTATTTGTTAACTAAAAACAAAATAAATTTTTTAAAAAACCACTTATTTTATTGAAGCAAATTTTTTCTTTCTAGACTTTATTTCTAGCAACTAATTACAGTTCTTCCTGAGTGATAAAACTGGAATCATAAAAGCATTAGGACTGACAACATTACTTATATATGATTATGACCCACAGTTCCTTGCAGTACAGTCTATTCTATTCATAACAACCTTATGTGACACAGTAGAACTATCCTAAGTCTGTAATATTTATAGAAACAAACAATCATATCATTATTCAACAGAGAGACTGTTGGGTTTGAACCACTGACTTTTGGATTAGCAGTCGAAAACTATAACAGATGTGCCACCAGGTTTCTTTTATAATAATAAAGACAATAGAAATAAATTATCCCCAAAAATATAAACATATACTTCCTAATGTGTACACAACAATAAAATAGTTCATTTGAAGGTATACAGTTGCCAAGCACTATCTGATTTTCTATCATAACATTCTTATAGTCACAGAAGTGATTTGCCTGTCCTATAGTTTTATATACCTTGCAGTCTTATTTTGGCACTGCAACTATAGCTGTACATAATATTTATGTACTCATTTACTTCTTTTATAACTTTATTCAATAAACTATTCTCAAGCAACAGGCTAGAATAAGCAGTAAAGATGCAAGGCGAGTCTAAGCCTTCTAGGCATTGTATCAAACCTTTTGGATGACCATTCATTCACTCATCCCCTCATTTAAGTAAAGAGATACATAAACAGATATTTGCAACACAGTATGGTAAGTGCTATGGGAATTCATGAAAGGGATATACCTAGACCTATAATACTGTATGAGAAATTATGGTTCCCAGAATTTTGTAATACTGAAAATGGAGTTTTTCAGAATAAATAAATCTGTATGGAGGAAGGCAAGAGTGAAGAAGACATGATGATTCCATGGGAATAGAGCAAAAGAATCCAATTTTGAGCAACAATTGTCACTTAAGGCAGGAAAAACCAGTAAGAAACCAGTTTTTGAAGGTATTTCAATGTTAAATAAAGATAGTTTACATGCTCTTAATGGAAGCAAGGAACAATGAAAGAACTGCAAAAAGACAAGGACATGATCATTTATGCTTTGGTAACTCTGTCAATATTGTCATTTAATTCCATTCGTTCTCATTTGGTTGTTGTAAGAGCTTCTTAATTTACCTCCTCAGCTGTCTTTTCTTTCCCTGACATGATCTACTTCCAAATCCCATTAGTGTTCATGAACAATCATGAGCCGATATGATTCTGGACCCTCCTCTGACAAATTAACAGCAACTGTGGAGCTGTAGGCTAATGCGCTGGACTGCAAAGTCATTTGAGCAAGGTCGGCAGTTCAAGCTCACAAGCCACGCCTTGGAAACCCTATACAGCACTATGGGTAGGAACTGACTCAACGACACTTAACAACAACAACAAGTCTAGTAGATTCATTCAAAATGTATTAAATGTTTTTGGTTTGATAGGTTGTCTTAGTTATTTAGGGTTGCTACAACAGAAATATCTCAAGTAGATGGCTTTAACAAAGATTCACTCTCTGATAGTTTAGTAAGCTAGAAGTCCAAATGCTAGGGGGAAGCATTTTTCTCTTGGTCAGCTTGGGTCAAAGGTGTTTGTCTCCTCTCAGTATCTGAGGTCCAGCCTGTCTTGGATATCTCCATGCATCATGGCATCATTCTTTCCTTGCATCGAGGAAAGTCACAGTGCAAGACCCTCAGGACCAAAGGATGGACTCCATGCCTAGCTCTTAAACCCCACCTTCTCTGTCATGCCATACTCATAGAAATCTTGTTTATATAGGATCAGGGTTGTAATGATCCTATATAAATTGGGCTGCTAACCTCAGAGTTAGCAGTTTGAAACTACCAGCTGTTCCGCAGGAGAAAGAGGAGGCTTTCTGCTCCAGTAAAGATTTACAGCCTTGGAAACCCTGTGCAGGGTTGCTATGAGTTGGAACCAATTCCACGGCACTTAACAACACCATGCCACTCTTAGGATAACAGTGGCTCTGTAGTTATATAAACACTTTACTGCAAACCTCACTGGTTCAAGCCCCCAACCAGTCCATCTTTGTGGGAGCAGATGAGACTTTCTGCTCTCACAAAGAATTTGCAGCCTTGGAAACTCTATGCAGAGTCGCTATCAGTCGGATCCAAGTCGACAGCACTTAACAACAACAACACTCTTCTAATTGGTTTATCACAACAGATCACATCATGGGGGATCAAAATATAACTACCAGTCCACTGAGAAACATGGTCCATCCAAGATAACACACATTTTGAAGGGACACTATTCAATATATGGTTCAGGTATTTAAAAATATATATATCATTGGGGTAGCACTGACTCATGGTGGTCACGTGTGTATTAGATTAGCACTGCTCCATAGGGTTTTCAATGACTGAGTTTTTCAAAGGCAGGTAGCACACACACACATTTTTCTTCGGAATTACTTCCGGGTACACTCAAATATAAGACCATTTAGTTAGTAGCTGAGCACATTTGTACCAGGGAAGGCCTCAAAGTCAACAATAAGAAATTCTAATTTAAAATGATTGCTTAGCTGACATCGTTCTAAACTTTACATAAATATTTTCTTCACAGCAAGTTCTAGCCTGCTCACTCAATTTCAAATTTCACACCCTTACCTGTCATGTCTTCGTAAGTATTTCATTTGTTTTTATCATAAAATATTTAACTTATTTGTATTATTTAATATTTTTCTATGAACAATTTGTGTACTGAAGAGACTCCAAAAAAAAAAGGACAAAACAACTAAAATTACTTAGGCCTTGACATTCGTCCAGTAAACCGCTTTATTAGATTTTACATTAATATCCTCTTACAGACTCTGACAAAAATATAAGCCTTACAAGGGTTTTTGCTTGTTTTCATTGATATATTCCCTGAGCTTATTAGAATACTTCTTAGCACATAATATGTGCTCAAAATATCTTTGTTAAATGAATCACTTCTTTCCTTTTAGTATAAAGTATAATGTTGGTAGAGAGTTAGAAGGAGCCCCTGCCTTTGATGAACAGAAAACAGTTTATAAAGAAGAAGGCAGGAACAGAAAACTCCTCAGGCTTTACTTTTCCTAGAATCATACATCTTTTCTTTAACTGAATAGTCACAAACAGTAGAAGTTATAAGAGGGGGAGCTTCAAAAATTAATGGAAAAATTGAAGTTTCTTTAAATTGCAATTTCCATTAATTTTAAAATCCTCAGTACTTACAGATACATTTTATTTTTAATCGTTGCAAAAACATGGTCTTATTCCAAATAGCATGTGAATAGTCTCTGGCTTTATGTTTAATATTAGGCTGCTAACCTCATAGTCAGCAGTTCAAAATTACCAGCTATTCTGCAGCAGAGAGACGAAGCTTTCTGCTCCCGTAAAGACTTACAGCCTCGGAAACCCTGTACAGGGTCGCTATGAGTCAGAATCGACTCCACAGCACATAACAACAACGACAACCTCCATATACGTTAACCTTATATTCCGACCCATAGCAACCCTGTATTGGGTTTCTGAAGCTTTAAAGTCTCATCTTTCTCCTGAGGAGCATCTGATTGACTCAAATTGTGTACCCTTGTTTTCTCACAAGTCTAGTAGTTCTAACTCCATTCATGTGACACTCACTTGTAGTCAGATAAGTAATGGTGGTGTGTCAAATATTTTAACAAACTGAACTGGCAAATCGTAAGTCGATTAAAAAAGAAAGGCTGTATGTGTGATGAGTTTTCCCCAAAAAAAAAAAAAAAAAAATATATATATACACAAATCTGCTGCACAAGGTCTTTTTAAAGTGTTGAAGAGGAAAGATGTCAGCTTGAGGACTAAGGTACACCTAACCCAAGCCATGGCATTTTCAATAACCTCATATGCATGTGAAAGTTGGACAGTGAATAAGGAAGACCATAGAAGAATTGATGCTTTTGAGTTATGGGGTTGGAGGAGAATATTGAAAGTGCCATGGGCTGCCAAAAGAACCAACAGATCCTTATTGGAAGAAGTGCAGCTAGAGTGATCCTTGGAGGCCAGGATGGCCAAACTTCGTCTCTCATACTTCGGACATATTGTCAGGAGGGACCAGTTGCTGGAGAATGATATCGTGTTTGGTAAGGTGTAGGGTCAAAGAAAAAGATGAAAACCCCCAGCGAGATGGGTTGACAGAGTGGCAACATCAATGGTCTCAAGTGTGGCAACAATTGTGAGGTTGGCCGAGGACAGGGCAGTGTTTCATTCTGTTGTACATAGGGTAGCTGAGTTGGTACTGACTCCATGACACCTAACAACAATCACATAGAGAAAGAGATACAAGGAAACTTCAGATAGTGGAGAAATGTAATTATAAGTTAAAGTAATATTTCCAACATCTCAGGTATAATATATTGTTAGTATGAGATGTATAAGGAACTCTGGTAGTGTAGTGGTTATGAATTGGGCTGCAAACCTCTCGGTCAGCAGTTCAAAACTACCAGCTGTTCTGCGGAAGTAAGATGAGGCTTTCTGCTCCCGTAAAGATTTATAGCCTTGGAAACCCTGTACAGGGTCACTATGAGTCAGAACCGACTCCACGGCACATCACAACAATGAGGTGTATAGTTAACAATATCAGGTACATCATTAATAATATCATTAACTGGTATTTTAAATGAACTTTTTTATACTCTTTAATTTCTTAGAAAATGATCTATGTAACAAATTATTTGCCATTTCAACAGTCTTCACCTGAACAATTCAGTAACATTAATTATGCTTCTCATGTTGTTCAAGCATCATTCTTTTCTGTTCTTAATTTTATTCACTGCATATGTAATCAGAGGCACAACTATTTTTCATGCTTGAGAGGATGACAAGAATAATGGCAACACTTTCTCATACTCTCTACCTCTTCAAAATGGAAAGAGAATGACTTCAGTTTGAATTCCCTACAGTGCATGTAAAACTTCCTGTTCCCCAGCAGGAGGGTTCTTTAGAAACCTAAAATGACTTCCAGGAGGGTTCCGCTTTGCTGGCTGTTGAAAAGCAGTCTAATTCTGGCTTCTTCTTATAGTCATTGAATATACCATTTTGCTAAACTCGTGGCAGGGAATAATTACACTGGGGGAGCTGGTGAAGGTTTTTTTGGACCATTGTACCTGGACTAAGGCACATTCTCCATTATTAGAGACATAAGTCAGTCACAAAAGAGCCGTAATGCAATGTCTACATAAGTGAATCTGACAGATGGGATTCATTACTTGTTAGTCACGTTAAAATGTAGTCTTGTAAATAATTCTTCAAAGTTAGCATGCTGTGATTCCAATCATTGGAATAAGAGTTAATAAATGTTAAGGTACATTTGAGAGTTGTTGTTGTTAAGTGCCGTCAAGTCGATTCCAACTCATAGCGACCCTGTTTAGGGTTTCTGAGAAGCAGCTGGTGAGCTTGAACCACCGACCTTGCAGTTCAAATGGCTTTGCAGTCTGACGCATTAACCCACAGCACCACACCAGGACTCCAATTGAGAATACATATATACAAATTTAACATATTGTGATGACTGAAAATACTAACTTGGTCTAAAGTGTCACAAACTGCAAATTGTAAGTAAGGCATGCAAAAATTGTACAGTGTAAAGGGATGTAAAGACAAAATACTAGTCATGGATATGCTGAAGAAAATCAATGTAATCACTTGTTTTATTACTATTTATTCATTTATCCATGAAAGTAAGTTAAAATTCGGACCCCACTGTTTGCTAGGCATTTAAGAGCAACAATAATTCCATATGCCAGGGCTGCAGTGATACGCAAAACAGATATAGTCTCTGAATTCCTAGGTCTTGTTTAGAGGAAAGTATCTAAAATACACAAACTAACTATAAAAAAAAAAATAATAATAATAGCAAACTGCAATAAATTATATGAAAAAAAATTTTAAAGATAACAGAATTCTCTGGAAGTATAAAACAGGAAGTCCTGATGTAAACTGAAATAATTTGGAGAGAAACCTGTAAAAGTACTTTTATTTAAACTAAAAAAAATTGAGTAACAGTTGGAACTTTGAGATTGAAAATACCACTCTTGCAAAGGTGAAGAAAAACTAAAACTATGAAAAGACCCAAACATCCTTGGTGGTGCAGCAGGATAAGCATTAGACTGATAACTTCAATGTCAGCACTTCAAACCCACTATCTGCTCTGTGGAAGAAAGATGAAGCTGTCTGCTCCCATAAAGAAAGACTCTTGTAAATCCAAAACAGAGTTGCTATGAATTGAAATCTGTGAGCTGGCAGTAGGCTTGGGTTTTTTGGGTATTATTAGAAGAGCTATAAAGAAGGCAAAAGAAATACTGATGTCTTGGTGGTTAAACTCTGCATGTTTAAATGACAAAACAGCAGCTCAAATCCACCAGCTGTTCCATAGGAGAAAGACATCGCAAAGGTATGGCAGTCTGCTTCTCTAAAGATTTACAGCTTTGGAAATTATTCGGTCCTGTAAGGTCATTATGCAATGGCATTAACTCAGTGGCAAAAGATCTGGTTTGGTTTTTTGAAAAAACGCAAGTGTGACTGAAAGCTGGTGAGCAAAGTGGAAAGGAACTCAAGAATACATTGGAAAAATGCTTAAGAGTAACAATACAAAGATCCTTAGAGGCCATATGAAGAGTAATAAAGTGTATCATGGGTAAATTATGAAACCATGGAAATATTTTGGGAAGTTTCACGTGCTACAGTTATAATTTCAGAAGTTCACGCTGCTCAGTAGATTCAAAGGATGCAAGAATGGAAGTGGGAAGACAAATTAGGAGTGTTCTGTGATGTTCACAGTAGCTTTAAGGAGGAAAACGGCAGTAAATATAAAGGACTAAATTAAGATGTATTACTGAATCAAAATTTGTGATATGTTGTTTCCAGAAATAGGGGATCAAGAATAACTACCGCTCGGGCGCGAGAAGACGACATCAGAGGAGCTGGGCTGAGTTCCTTCAGTTGCTCGGACTGCGGATCCTGTGGCTTGCTGAGTGAAGATCTCTCCTTAGGTGAACAGTCTCAATGACTATTTATTAATTCTTCCTTTAAGGCCGGTACCGATTTGAACACCGGTGCTGGAATGAACATCCTGGAGCTCAGGGCGGAGGAAGGCAGCAACCTCAGAAGAGCCCTCAGATAGTAGCAGGCGTTGATGGAATGCCACTAGTGAGAGACACTCCAGTGTGATCCAGCCATTCAGCTTCTCCAAATCTGCTCCATTAGGGGTGGGGGTGGAGTTGGGGGTGGGAGGAGGTAGGCATCAAAGACCAAAGGAAGCAATCAGTAGCTTCTTCCCAGTGTGGAACTTCCGCTAGCAGTTATTGTTGTTAAGTGCCTTCGAGTGGATTCCAACCTACAGTGACCCTTATAGGGTTTTCAAGGAGCAGTTGGTGAGCTTGAACCACCGACCTTGCAGTTCAAACGACTTTGCAGTCTGACTCATTAGCCCACAGTGCCACACCAGGACCAGCAGAGAATTCGCTTTCATTTGCATCACTTAGCACTGAAGAACAAAAGGATGAAATGAAACGTCTGGAAGAAATTGTAAAAGATATGGAGGTTTGTGAATCATCAGGTCAGTGGATGTTTTCTGTTTATTCACCAATGAAAGATAAAACTAATATTTCAGGTGTTTATTGCTAAGAAATTCCCAACAATGACGTCAGAAATCTAGTATTAAGTTTTCTCGATGATGTAAAGGAAAACATGGAAAATTTTTTGGAAGAATTCAGGAAAACAATACAAGAACAAAATGAGAAACTCATTAAAGAGATAGAAACATTAGGTATAAAACAACTTGAAATTCTCGAGCTTAATAATATAATAACAAAAATAAATAATTCTGTGCAAGAACACAAAAGTAGAATAGAAACTATAGATGAAAGAGTCAATAATATAGAAAACTCTTACAATTACTGTACTTAAAGAACAAATAGAATGAGAAAAGAAAATTGAAGAGATAATAAAAAGTTCTGTGGGAAACTATCAAGAGGAACAATCTATGCATAGTGGGAATTCCAGAAGAAGAGAGGAAACGAAGTCTACAAGAAATTTTTGAAGAAATACTGGCAGAAAACTTCCCCAATTTCTTTAAAGATGAAGAGATTGCCATCCAAGAAGCTCAACGAACTCCATATAGCTTAAACCCAAAGAAAAAAACACCAAGACATGTTATAATTTCACTTTCCAGAAACAAAAGATAAAGAAAGAATCTTGAAGGCAGCACAAGATAAGCGAAATATCACCTACAAAGGGGCTTCAATAAGATTAAGCGCTGATTTCTCCCCAGAAACAATGCAGGCAAGAAGGGAATGGAGTGACATTTACAGAGTCTTGAAAGAAAAGAACTATCAACCAAGAATAATATATCCAGCAAAACTGTCATTAAATCAACAGTGAAATTTGGACATTTCCAGATAAAGAAAAATTATGGGAATCTGTAACTACCAGACCAGCCCTACAAGAAATATTAAACGGAGTCCTCCAGAAAGAAAACTAAATAGACCAGTCAACTATTCAAAGTATTGACACATAACAAGGACCTGAATACATACAACAACAAAATAAACTTAAAATGTGATTACAGAGAATCCAGGGTACAAAAAAGGGAATGATTGGTGTCACAACAGAATTTTCACATGCCAAGGAAATTAAGGTCACTTTAATAAACAACATTGTAAATGTAGGTTTTACATTTGTAAACCTCACCATAGCCATAAAGTATATAACTCTACTCACCAAAGAAAAGAAGGAACCCAGACTCACTAAAATAAAAGGGGAAAATCTGTTTTTAAAAACTCAGCACTGATGATAAAAAGGAACAAAGAAGTCATCAACTTCGTCAAGCCAAAAAATTTATGACCAAATAACTGAAGTAAATTCCTCTCTATTGTAATTATAGTGACTATAAATGAATTAAATGAAGAATAAATTAAATGAAGAACAAATTCTGCCATAGTGGCAGAATAGGTTTTTAAATTGACCTATCCATATGATGACACTCAGGCATCACAGGTTAAAATCGAAGGATGGGGAAACAATACCAAATGAACAGTAATAAAAACAGATCAGGAGCGGCAGTATTATTTAAAAAAAAAAAAAAAAAATCAAATAACCAAGCAGCCTGAACCCAAAAATATATAAAGAAAACACTTAGAATTAAAAGAAGTACATCTATAAAAATGGTTGTGGAGATGGTAATATACTACTTCTTGGTGGATAGAACAAAAACTAGAAAGAAAGTGACTGAAGAAACAGAGGATGTGAATAAAATCAACAGACAAACCCTCCACTCAATAGTAGCAAATAGACTACAGCAGAAAATGTCAATCAATTTTAAAAGTTAGCGTTAAAAAGCTATGTGGAATCATGAAAGTGGTAACACAGTACCAAACCTTACACAGTTGTGGAACATTAGCTCAGTTAAACTCAAAGATATAATAATACCAAGGCATTCATTTCCATCTTTACTGTATTGATATTTGTACTCATGGTACAAAAACATTGAGTAAAATTGTTGGGGTCTTAGCCCAAATCATTTTATATTAAATCAAAATTTAAAATGCATACCTGTATTTTTTTTCTTAAAATGCCAGTTTCACTTAAGAACGTAGTTGATGAAGCGGTAATTGTTTTAATTAAGTTTTGGTCCTAGAGAACCCATCTCTTTAGAACCCATGTGACAGAATGAGAGGGACAGTCACTGTGCTTTGCTACACATCCAAACAGTTTAACTGCAGATGTGTAATTGAATTATGAGTAAACCTAACCACATTTTTCAGACCATTTTGGTTTGAAAGACTGACTAACAAACACTGACTATTTAACTGTAAGCCTTTGGAAGACATTTTCTCAAATGAATATTGTCACTTCAAAAAACAACTGGCAGTATTTATTGCCATGACAAAATGCAAGCTTTGATGCAATAATTAGGATTATGGATAACCATTAACTTGGCATTGCGGTCAAGTTTCATCAGACAGGTGGTGACATTGGCAAATGTGAACCTTTTGATATTGTTTATTGTCATATGCCAACTTTAGAAGTTCTGAATCACTTGATAAAGCAATATTTTCCAAATGATACTACAAAGTTATACATAGCTAAAAATCCATTCTCTGTAAGAGATACCAGTTTATTTTAATGTAATAGTATAAAGTTTATTAATGTGGTTTGAGTCTTCATTTTAGCTAATCTTTAAGACACTACCATAAGTCACATTTTGGTGTAGTATCAAAAGACATGTGTACACAGTTACCTGAAATGGTATTAAAATATTTTCTTTTTAACCCCCAAATATCCCCTGAAGTCTTAAAACTGTATATAAGCTTAACTAGAGTGTCTTCCTGAACATTTTGCTCTTTTAAGGACTGTATAGGATAACAGGAATTCAGAAGACTAAGTAAAAACCTATGGGGCAGTAAGTTTTTCAATTCAGAAAATGAGGGTGAGAATGGTGGTACAACTCAAAGAATAAACTGTTATAAATGGACAAGTAGAAAGTTGGTGTATATTTTACTATAATTTTTTCAACAAAATAAAATTGTAAGTTTTCTTTTAAATTATAAAAAAAAGAATAACTACAATATTTTGTCTGGGCACAGGGCACATAAAAGTGGGATTTAAAGAGTTTTCAAATACTAGAGTAATTCTTTAATGGTTGATACTTGTTCCAGAATGTTCCATTGAGTTACCTGAGATATTGTCAGAGTTGCATTGTGGTCTAAGGCTACTCCGGACTAACCCTGCATCCCTCATCCCCTTTTCTTTCACAGGTATTTAATCTGCATCATTGTCTGAAAACTCTTCCTGCCCAGTCCTGTTTTTCCCATTCTATTTTTCAAAAGACTAATTTCCTGATAAGACTTTGTATTCTTAACTCTTATCCCACTGTTTGCTTCCTACTGAAGCAAGCTCCTGGGAGGAAACCTATGGTATCCTGGATGGAATTGTATCCCCCCAAAATATGTATCAATTTGGGTAGCCATGATTCTCAGTGTTCTTTCATTATAATCTATTTTCTGATGTGATGCAATTATCATATATATTGTGAATCCTAACCACTACGATGTTAATGAGGCATGATTCATGGCAGTTAAATTAATAAAGCACAATGCAATCTACAGCGTTCGGTTTTAACTTGAGTCAATCTGTTTCGACGTATAAAAGAGGTTAAACAAATGAACAGAGGCAAGAGAACCTGTTAACACAAAGGAAGAACTGAGAGTACAGCATATCATTTTTTAAAAAATGTTTTTTGTCAGCTCACAATATGTTTTATTTCCCTGTCTTTAAAAGTCTCTCCTTCAGTTCCCCTTGTACTGGGTACTATGGAGTTTACAACCGACTCCGAACGTTGCTTACTAGTTCTTACTGGTAGCATTTAAAGTTTGTTTCATTACAGCATATCCTTTTGATCCAGTGCCCTAGCATTGAAAAAAACTTAGACCCATGAGCAGAATGATGACAAGGACATTTTATGAGACCTAGCAGAACACACTGATACCCAGATTACAGGTTTCTTAGCTAGCTCACCAGCTGCTCCTCAGAAACCCTATACAGGGTCGCTATGGATCAGAATTGACTCAGTGGCACTTAACAACAACAACAAACTAAACCAGGAGTCCTGGTGTTGCACTGTAGGATAAGCAGTGGACTGCAAGGTCAGTTTGAACTGCAGGGTCAACAATCTAAACTCACCAGCCACTCCTTGGAAACCCTATACAGGGTTGCTATGATTTAGAGATGAGTTGATGGCACTTAACAACAACAAACTAAACTAAGGAAAATAAAAATTTTCATAAGTGGGTCAATGAACAATATCATGGGAAATGAAGAAAATATTGAAATTTTTAAGGATCTCACTTTACTTGGATTCACAATCAATGCTCAAAGATGCAACAGAAAAACAAATAATATATTAGGCAAATCTGACACACACAAAAAAACTCTTTAAATTGTTAAAACCAAAGATGACTCTTTGAAAACTAAGGTGTGCCTAAGTCAAGCGATGGTACTTCCAGTTGCCACATACCCATAAGAAATCTGAACAATAAATAAGGAAGGCCAAATAAGAATTGAGGCCTTTGAATTATGGTGTCAGTGAAGAATATGGAATGTGTATGGATGGCCAAAAGAATGAATGTATTTGTATTAGAAGAACTAAAGCTTGAACGCTTCTTGAAAACTGAAGCTTTATTTGAAAACTGGCTAGGAAGGCTTTATTTCACATATTATCCGGCGGTACCAGTCCTAGAAGAAGAATATCATGCTTAGTAAAGTAAAGGAACAACAGAAAAGAGCCTCATCAAGATGAATTGGCACTACTACAATCATAGGAATGATTGTGAAGATGGTGTAGTACTGGGAAGTATCTCATTCTGTATCCCATAGGGTCACTATGAGTTAGTGATGACTCAATAGCACCTAACAATAACAAAACTGATGACAGAATAAATTTCTGTGTGTTAAAACCATCCACTTGCTGTATTTCTGTTATAGCAGCAATAGATAACAAACCACTCTATATAACTAAAATAGGTAATAACACTTAAGTGGGTAATTAGGAGCTCACTGAAAAATTATTTAGAACGTATGGATGGGGATCAAAAAAACATAATGAAGTGTCCTAGACTATAATAGTGGGGAACTTGTTAGACCTACGCTTGAAAAAAACTAGGGATGTAGCACCTAACAAACAGAGAGAGCAGTTATCTTCATTGTCTTCTGATAGTAAATTTCACACTAAGCAACAGGACATATTGCTCGTGAAGTGATCTAGTAGATGACAGAAGTTGAAGAAATTAGTGCTTTACCCTTATCCTTCTCCAATTTTCTAAGTCTCTTCAGTGCCCCCTAAATGGTCAAAGTGAACCCTAAGCCAGAGAGCAAAGAAAACCATTTGTATAGTCTATATACGACAGAAGTATAGGAAAAGGGTAAAGGGAAAATCTGAAGTGTTAAATGTAAACCACCCAACACTCCCGGGGCAAGAATGTAACATGAGAAAGATGAAGACAACACCTCATAAAAATTCTTGTTTAGCAATTAGGTGAAAGAAGGATTGTGCTTCCTCCACCCAAATCCTCCCCAAACTCTAGATTTTATAAGGGTAAGTCAAATAATATTATAATACAATCATAAAAAACCCTTATTAAACAAAATATCAAACTGTGAAGGATTGTTTCTCCCCATATCCCCCTTCTGAGGAAGACTTTCCTCTTCAAAGTAGAATTGATCCTAATAACATGAATGGAGCAAAGCTTTAAGGGTATTCTATTGACCACTGAGACACAACTCAAAATGAGAAGGAACAACTGCCAATATCCATTAATAATCAGAATGTGAAATGTATGAAGATTTAATCTAGAAAATTTGGAAGTCATCAAAACTCAAATAGAAAGCATAAGTGAGCTGAAATGGACTAGTAGTGACCATTTTGAATCAAATAAACATATGGTTTATTATGCCAGAATCAAAGAATTGAAGAGGAATGGCATCACAATCATAAAAAAAAAAAAGAGCATTTCAAGATCTACCTTCAAATACAATGCTGTCTATGGTAAGACAATACCCATAAACCTACAAGGAAGACTAGTTAATAACACCATTATTCAAATTTATGCACCAACCACTAAAGCTAATGCTGATTAAATTAAAGAATTACACCAACATCTTAAATGTGAAATTTTTCAAAATTCATTCATAATTACTGGTGGTAGGAAAATTGAAAATAAAGAAGGTTCTGTAGTTGGAAAGTATGGCCATGGTGATAGAAATGATGCGTGAGAATGTGTGACAGAATATTGCAAGACCAATGACATATCCATTGTAAATAAAATTTATTTCAATAACATAAACAATGGCTATACATGTGGACCTTGTCAGATGAAATATAAAGAAATCAAATTGACTACGTTTGTGGGAAGAGAAAATGGAGAAGCTCAATAATATTAGTGGTACCTGAAGAAAATTAAAACAATTCCACAAGAGGCAAAATAAGATTTTAAATATATCCACCTGAATTTAGAGATCATCTAAAGAACAGATTTGATGCATTAGGTGCTAATAACCAGAGAGTTTGGGGAAGGCATCAAGAACATCATACATGAAAAAAGCAAAATGACACTGAAAAGACAACAGAGAAAGAAGAGATAAAAAATAGATGTCATAGCCACAGAGGTATAGAGTGGAGATTGAAGCATCAAGCTGATAAGAGAGGGCATATGCACAAGAACACCCATACGTGCAGATAATATCAACTTGACCTGGCATCAATGACTGGAAGATCAGAGCTCAACCAGAAGAAGAAAGAAGAGGAAAAAAAGAGTAATCTGATACAATTTGATGAACTTGGCCTATACCTATTGATGAAGTAGCTCAAAAGATGGAACAAATCTTTACAGCAAGGATTATTCCCACCCCCTCCATACAGAGTAGACAGGGATGGGCAACTTGGACATTGGCTACCCAAAATGGGGGGTCTACAAAGGCAAGAAGTGACTGGCTTACAAGCTTTCAAGAGGGAACCTAGATCCAGAGGGCATGGAGGAAGGTAGAATCTCCGATCTGTCTTGGGGGAGCTGATGAAATGAAATGCAGATAGGTCTCTTATGATACAATAATGAATAATTGTTATCAGGACTGATTGTGAGGGTTGGAAATGTAAAGATAGCCGTTTTATAGCAAGGAGGGGAGTGATTAACTTTTTAGTCTAAGAGCAGATGTCTCTGGGACCATCAAGGGAAAAGAGCGGAGAGCAGGACCCTACCCAGAGAAGCAGTGATGCCTGAGATGGAAGCAGAAATTATAATGTGGAGAGATGGAGCAGCTGGGGACTTTAGATCCAGAGAGGGAGAGGGGCTGTGTGCAGACTACCGGGGTGCACACGCCTTTGGTTGGTTGATGATGCATGGAGGGGATTGTAACCATGGCAAAGAAACTACTATATACTATAGAATGAATGTAAAACTAATGTTTTCCCATGTAAACTATCACACAATTCACAATAAAACATTAAAAAAACAAAAAACAGCACAATGCTCAGAGAGAGAGAGAGAAAGAGAGAAAGAGATGTCAACAAGGCTCTGAAATTTACTCGAGTATAAGGAAATTAAAGTTACAGGAAGAAATGACGAAATAAAATAACAATAGAAAAGCTCAAAGTGCAGCTTGAAAAGGAACCCTAAAGGAGCTCTGGTAGCGTAGTGGTTACAAATCAGGCTGCGAACCTTAACATCAGCAGTTTGAAACTACCAGCCTCTCTGCGGGAGAAAGATGAGGCTTTCTGCTCCCATAAAGATTTACAACTTCGGAAACCCTGTACAGGGTCTCTATGGGTCAGAACTGACTCGACGGCACTTAACAACAACAACAACAAAAATGAGACTAAGACACATGTATCTCTGACCTAACTTGTCTGCAGCCACCCATTTTTAACAGAGACATGTTTAAGTAAGTTTTGTTTGAAATGAATTCATGCATGTATGAACCAGAACCTAATTGTAATATCTTCTCGCTTACCACAGTAAAGTTTCAAAGAAAACAACACTACAGACAAGAATCTTCAAAGGAGAATATAGCAGGCACTTTTAAAAATTTACTGAAAAGTTGAAAACTTCAGTGGCAATACCATGACCTTAATAATAGCAGTTTCTCTGAAGCTGAACAAGTCAAATTGGGAATTACAGTGAAAAGTATTGTCTTGTAGAGAGGAAGTGAGTTTAGGAAATGAAGACTGTGTAAGTCATCAGTTTGGAAGATTTTGATTACGAGGATGAGTGGAGAGATAGGAGTAGCTATCTTAAGAAGAATGTGAAATCAAGAAAGGTTGCTTTTATTTGTTTGTCTTTTGTAGGAATTTCCAGAACATAACAACAACAACAACAACTAGAACATATTTGAAACATGATGAGGAGAATTTCAAGATTCAAAGCTGAGCAGATAAAAGAGCCACCCAATGTTTCAAAGTCATTAAAATACCAAAAGGAGATAGGTTCTAAAGCATGTGAGAAGCAAAAATATCTTAAGGATGTAAATATCTGTATTGATAGGTGCTTAAAATAAGAAAGACTGCTGTTTTAACGGCATTGGTCTTCTCAATAAAGCACAATATACTGAAGTGTAAATTAGGCTGTTATCTAAATTTTGAGTTAGGCAATGGTGAGAAAAGATTAAAGTAACTGGCAAGGTATGAAAAAATTATATACAGATGAGCTACAGAGAGCTCAAGAGAAGCATACAGTAAGAATAGCAGTGTTTAAAATCCATTTGAACTTGATAATCATTAAATTAGAATGGTATGTCTTAGGCTAATTTTAAATTAATAATGTATAGACTAAGGGCTCTAAATGACAAATTCTCAGAATTTTAACCTAACGCTATTGAATCAGATAGACCTACATTTCCATTAAATTTCTGAGCTGTGGATCTTTTCTTGTGTTACACAAATCACTTAATCTATCTGAGCCAAAAATTTCCTTTTCATGTAAATTGGGTAATGCCACCCACCTCAGAGTATTAGCATTTATTGAAATAACATGTGCACAATGCATGCAAAATAAAAGATCCTCAATAGAGGATTTATTTAATTTTTTTATGAATAAAGATTTCATATGTAGTTGTAGTATTGCATCTGGACATTTATACAGTATATATACTGGAAAATAGATTAAAAATTTTCAAACTTTTGAGAAGATTATGTGGGTTGCTCAATATGAAGTTCACGATTGTGTTATTTTTGACTCTGGTGACACATAAGAAATGTAAAAAAATTTCAAGACAATTTTGGTGATGCAAAGTAGGGAACTATATCAAGGTTAAATCTGTCTACAATTTTGAAGGCATGGTTTTGAATTTGGATTAGTACATTGTTGATCTTGTTGTTAGGGGCCATCCAGTTGGTACTAACTCATAGTGACCCTAAGTACAACAGAACCAAACACTGCCCAGTCCTGGGCCAACCTCACAATCGTTGCTATGCCTGAGTCCATCACTGCTGTCACTGTGACAATCCATCATGCTGGAGGAGGACTTTCTCTTTTTTTCCACTTTATGAAACGTGATAACCTACTCCAGTGACTTGTCCCTCCTGATAATATGTGCTAAGTATGAGAGACAAAGTTTGGCTATCTTGGCCTCCAAGGATCACTCTGGCTGTATTTCTTACAATACAGATCTGTTTGTTCTTTGGGCAGCCTATGGTACTTTTAATATTCTCCTCTAACACCATAACTCAAATGTATCAATTCTTCAATTTTCACATGCATACGAGGTTATTGAAAATACCATGGCTTAGGTCAGGTGCACCTTAGTCCTCAAACTGGTATCTTTGTTCATCAACACTTCAAATCGGTCTTGTGTAGCAGATCTGATAAATGCAATACTTAGTTTGATTTCTTGACTGATGCTTCCATGACTGTTGATGGTTGATTCAAGCAAAATGAAGTCTTTGACAACTGAAAACATTTCTCCATTTATATAGATGTTGTTTATTAGTCCAGGATTTTTTGTTTTCTTTACATTGTGATGCAACCCAAACTGAGTGCTGTGGCCTTTGATCTTCATCTTCAGTACTTTAATTCCTCTTCTCTTTCAGAAGCAAGGTTGTATCATCTGCAAATTACAGGTTGTTAATGAGTCTTCCTCCAATCCTGATGCCATGTTTTTCTTCATGTAATTCAGCTTCTTGGATTCATTGCTAAGCATACAGTTTAAATAAGTATATGGTGAAAGAATAAAACCCTGGTGCACATCTTATCTAATTTTAAACCATTTAGTGTTCCCTTTTTCTGTTCAAACAACTTCTTCTAGGTCTATGTACATGTTCTTCATGAGGACAATTAAGTGTTCCATAATACTCACACTTCGCAATGATATCCATAGCTTGTCATGATCCACAAAACTGAAAGCCTTTGTATAGTCAATAAAGCAAAGCACATGCAAACATCATTCTGGTATCCTCTGCTTTCAGCCAAGATCCTTCTGATGTCAGAAATGATATCCCTCTTTCCATGTCCTCTTCTGAATCCAGCATGAACTTCTGGAAGTTCTCTGTCGATGTATGTTGCAAGCCATTTTTGTATTACCATTAGAAAAACTTTACTCGCATGGGATACCAATAATATTGTTCAATGATTTCTGCATTCCATTGGGCCACTTCTCTTTGGAATGGGTGCAAATATGAATCTCTTCCAATCAGTCAGTCAGATAGTTGTCTTCCAAATTTCTTGGTATAGATGAGTGAGTGCCTCCAGTGCCACATCAGTTTGCTGAAAGATTTCTATTTGTATTGCATCAATTCCCAGTGCCTTGTTCTTTGTCAGTTCCTTCAATGCACCTTGGACTTCTTCCTTCAGGATCAATGGCTCTTGATTACATGCTACCTCTTGAAATAGATGAACATCGACTATTTTTTTTGTACAGTGACTCTGTGTATTCCTTCCATCTTTTTTTTGACACCTCCTGCATCAAGTTTAGTAAATTACATTATAATTTTTAGAGATATTTTTAAGTGAATTTTCTATTTTCTTTCTTTACATATATGGTTGTAAGGACATATATGGGAGTAAAACCTGCAATACTGGGGAGAAATGAGAATCATGTACAGACAGAAGTTTTCTCAAATATGAAATATTGAATGTAAAGTTCTGTACTAGAGTCTATTAACCAAGGATGACCACAGAAATATCTCCCTTATGACACTGTCTTCTGGTGGTGGTAGTTATGTGCTACCAAGTCAGTTCATAGCAACCCAGCATAGGGTGTCTGAGGCTGTAAATCTTTATAGGAGCAGAAAGCCTCATCTATCTCAAACAGAGCAGCTGGTAGATTCAAACTGCTGATATTGCAGTTAGCAGCCCAGTTAATAATACACTATGTTACCAGGGCCCTGCTAATTTTTAATTGTTGTTGTTGTTATGTGCCGTGGAGTAGGTTCCAACTCATAGTGACCCTGTATAGGGTTTCCGAGGAGCAGCTGGTGAGCTTGAACTGCGGACCTTGCAGTTCAAATGGCTTTGCAGTCTGGCCCATTAACCCACAGCACGACTCCAGGACTCCACAAGAACCTTAAAGGGCAGTTATTTAAGTTAATGGGGAAAGAACAATTCAGAAAAGGAAGCATGAGAATGGATTCCCAACTCAAAACTTGTAATCATTACCACTTAACTGTACATATAGAAACTGTTGAATCCTTGCATGTGTATACTCTCAACAACAACAACAAAATAAATGCATTTTAAGGGAAAAAAAGAATTCAAGGTTATGACATTTTAAACCTGGTCTGTCTCAAAAAAGATTGGCAAACAGTTGTTTGGAAATCAGCAAAGAAATGGCACACTTCTGGACTCGCCTGGCTAGAAATAGCCTAAATTTAGCCGCATTTGGAAATCCAGGGAGATTCTAAATTACCCTATGAAATCTTTTAACTAACATACTCTTTCATCAAGGTTCTTTCAGTGAGAGGATATATATCTCTGTTACTTGCATAAATTATTTTAATCTTCATGTATTTGCTGCTAATATATGCATAGGACATGGTGGAAATGGGAAAAAACATAAAAGAGCTGACAATGTGATTGTTTACGAATCGGGCTGCGAACCTTGAGGTCAGCGGTTCGAAACT
>NW_006408524.1:40505882-40508328 GCF_000296735.1 Chrysochloris asiatica | reverse complement strand
GGAAAAAAATGTGGAGGTAAAAGAGCTTTTGAAAGTTTCAAAAGGCAGCTCTAGAAGACAAAGTCAAATATTACAATGAAATATGCAAAAACTTGGAGCTAGAAAACCAAAAGGAAAGAACATGATAAGCATTTGCCAAGCTGGGGGAACTGAAGAAAAAAATCAAGCCTCTACATGGAATATTCAAGAATTCTATGGGCAAAATGGAGTCCCGGTGGATTCCGACTCATAGCAACCCTGTACCGGGTTTCCAAGGCTGTAAATCTTTAGGGGGGCAGAAAGCCTCATCTTTTACCTGTGGAACAGCTGGTAGTTTCGAATTACTGTCCCTGAGGTTCGCAGCCCAATTCGTAACCACTATGCTACCAGAGTGCACTGGACCAAAATGTTGGTTTGAATGCTAGGTCAGTGGTTCAAATTCACCAGTCACTTCTTGGAAACCCTATACAGGGTTGCTGTGGGTCAGATCTGACTCTACGGTACTTCACAGCAACAACAACAATGGGTACAATATTGAACGATGCAGAAAGCATCAAAAGAAGATGGAAGGAATACGCAGTCACTGTATCAGAAAGAAATGGTCAATGTTCAACCATTTCCAGAGGTAGCAGCTGATCAAGAGCCAAAGATACTGAAGGAAGAAATCCAAGGTGCATTGAAAGCATTAGACAATGCAAAGGACAAGACACCAGATATGATGGTTCAAGCCTGAGTCAAAAGAGGATGGGGAAGGATGGATATCATTGCTGATGTCAGATGAAAGCAGAGAATACCAGAAATATGTTTATCAGTGCTTTGTTGACTATGCAAATGCTTTCGATTCTGTGGACGATGACAAGCTATGGACAACATTGTGAAGTATCAATATTCCAGAACACTTAATTGTGCTCATAAGGAACCTGGACTTAGAGAAACAAGCAGTTGTTCAAACAGAACAAGGGAACACTGAATGATTTAAAATTAGGAAAGCTGTGTGCCAGGGTTGTATTCTTTTACCATGTTACTCAATCTGTATGCTGAGCAAATAATCTGAGAAGGAGGATTGAATGAAAATGAACATGGACTCAGGACTGGAGGAAGGCTCGTTAACAACCTGAAATATGCAGATACTACATCCTTGCTTGCTGAAAGCAAAGACAACTTAAAATACATACTGATGAAGACCAAAGACCACAGCCTTACGTATGAGTTCCACATCAATGTAAAGGAAACAAAAATCCACACCACTGGACCAATAAATAACATCCATATAAGTGAAGAAATGATTGAAGTTGTCAAATACTTCATTTTGCTTGGATCAACCATCAACACTCATGAAAGCAGCAGTCAATAAATCAAATAGTGTATTCCATGAGGCACATCTGCTACACAACACCTATTTAAAGTGCTAAAGAGCAAAGATGTCAGTAAGGACTAAGTTGTGCCAGACTCAAGCCATGGTATGTTCTATAACCTCATATGCATGTGAAAGCTGGACAGTGAACAAGGAAAACCATAGAAGAATTGATGCATTTGAGTTAAGGTGCTGAAAGAGAATATTGAAAGTGCTGTGGAATGCCAAAAGAACAAACAAATGTATGTTGGAAGAAGTACAGTCAGAATGTTCCTTGGAAACCAGGATAACCAGATTTACTCTCTCATACTTTGGATATATTATCAGGAGGGATAAGTCCCTGGAGAAGGATATTATGCTTGGTAAAGTGGAGGGTTGGAGAAAAAGAGGATGACTCCCAGTGAGATGGATTTGCTCAATGGCAGCAACAATAGACCCAAATGTATAATGATTGTGAGGTTGGCGAAGGACCAGGCAGTCATTCATTCTGCTGTCACTGGGTCAGTATGAGTGAATACTGACTTGATGGCAGCTAACAACAACAGTACTCACTTAAATGATACAGAATTAATACCAATGATTAACATTTTCCTAAGTCTCTCTGGCATTTGAATCCCTGAAGCACATATTTCTATCTACATTAATGACAGAAATGATGCCTTAATTGGATAATAAAATCTGAAACCATTCAAGATACTTATCATAAGGAAATTCAATATTGAACTACTTTCAATTTATGAATTTTCCCTTACTAGTCTCCTGAGGCTTATTTCAAAAAACCCTTGATTAAAATAAAAAATGGTCTCAGTGGAACAGAAAACAGAGATCCCATACTATCATTTAACCAAAAGATTCTCATTGAAATACAAACATAGAAGCATATAGTTACATTTCACCTTTTTCCAATTTGCAAACATAAAAATTTTCACACTATTGCATATCACATACTTTAAAAACTACATGTTAACACAACAAAATTCATCTTGTCAAACAAGACCATTCTACATACATAAATTAAAGAACATAACAACTAAAACGAATGCATACACTTAACAACAACTATATATAATTGTTGTTGTTGTGCAGTGCTGTCGAGTTCATTCTAACTCATAG
>NW_006408524.1:40494872-40504448 GCF_000296735.1 Chrysochloris asiatica | reverse complement strand
GAAACTTAGACACTGGCTACCTAAAATGAGGGGGCAATAAAGGCATGAAGTGACTGGCTTTTCAAGAGGAAGTTTAGTTTCAGAGTATGCTTGGGTAGGTAGAGTCCCCACTGAATAGTTTTCATCTTATCTAGATGGTGTAAAGAGATGGGGATAAGGTTCTTATGATTCAATAAGTAATTGTTATCATGACTAATGGAGACTGTCACAACCGTAAAGGTAGAAGTTTTGTAACAAAAATGGGAAGTAGTTAATTATACAGTACAGAAACAGAGGACCCTGACCATCAAAGAGCACAGCAGAATGCAGGACCTATCCAGAGAAGCAGTGAAACCAGAGATGGAGGCAGAGATGAGGACATGGAGAGGACTCTAGACATCTGAGGACTCTGGACACATGGAAAGAGAAGGTGCTCACAGCCAGGAGACAGGCTTGCAGAATGTGCCCTTTTGTTGTTTAAATTATTACATATTCCTGAGTGTTTCTATGTACATCTCCCACCTCCCACAAAACAACAACAACAAACAAACAAACAAAGGGAATGGAAGAAAATGCTGTTAAATGACAATGCACAGAGGTGACTGTACACACTGCAATGAAACGATGGTATAAAGCCAATGTTCTCCCATGTAATCTCTCAATTCACAATAAAAACTATTAAAAAAAAAAAAAAGTAACTACTCACAGTAGACAGAGTGAAGATATTGAAATGGAATATTTATTGAGTGACAAATGCATGATACTGCTATAGGTTCTGGGCATAATAAACAGAATTAAATTGTACTCCCTAATCTCAATGATCTCATAGTCTATTTTGGATGATTCAAATGCATTCATTTTTATATGGGGCAGATGGATGCTCCTAGAAAATTTGCTTGTTTTTTGCTGAGACTGTATCTTGCATCTAGCTAGTCATCTGACGTTCAGCCTGACATATTGGCTCCCAATTCTTGAAGTCATCAGTAGCCTGACATCTTACCTTGGATTCATCCACCTCTGCAGCCAGAAACCTATCGTCTGACCTGCCCATCTTAGGTAAATCAGCTTCTGCAGCTACATGAGTCAAGAGAAGTCTTCAGTATGATGTCTGATCCATGCACTTGGAATTTGTCTTTTTCTAAAATTGTGAGCCATTTTCTTGATATAAACCTTACTATATGTGTGGTGCTGCAGGATAAGCATAAGACTACTAACCGCAAGGTTGGCAGATAAAACCCACCAGTTGCTCCTTAGAAAGCCTATACAGGTTCACTATGAGTCAGAGCCTACTTGAAACGTAACAACAATATATATGTGCATGTATAAAATATATATATACATACACATATGTATACATGGTTGGCACTTGGAAGAGAGAAAGATGAAAGATGAGACTTTCCGCTGCTCCAAGAGAGAAAGATGAAAGATGAGACTTTCCGCTCTTGCTATGATTTAAAGTCTTGGAAACTCTTTAAGAATAGCAATGAATCAGAACTGATTTGACAGTAGTTAACAACAACAACTATATGTGTGTGTGTGTGTGTATATATATATATATATACACACACATGCACATATAAACTTCACTTGTTTTCCTTCTAAGACGGTCCCTGATGCATGCTTAAGTATGCAATAGATGTTGAAAGAATTGAAAAAAAATTCAAGCCTCAACTTGAAATACTGAAGGAGTCAATGGACAAAATACTGAATGATGCAGAAATCATTTAAAGAAGATGGAAGGTAAAAAGAGATTCACTGTACCAAAACGAAATGATCAATGTTCATCCATTTCAAAAAGTATGATATGATCAAGAACTGATGTGACTGAAGGAAACAATCAAAGCTGTACTGAAGGCATTGTTGAAAAACAAGGCTCCAGGAATTGGTGGAATACTAATTGAGATCTTTCAAAAGACTGATGAAGCACCTGAGGCACTCACTCATCTATGCCAAGGAATACAACTACCTGGCCAACCAATTGAAAGAAATTGATGTTTATAACAGTTCCAAAGATAAGTGACCCAATGGAATGCAGGAATGAATGAGCACTATCATTAATAATGAAAGTAAAATTGTCTGAAGATAATTCAAAAACAGCAACAATAGTATATCCAAAGGGAACAGCCAGAAATTCAAGCCGGATTCAGAAGAGGATTTGGAACAAGGGATATCATTGCTGATGTCATAAGGATCTTGGCTGAAAGCAGAGAATACTAGAAAAATGTTTACTTGTGCTTTATTGACTATGCAAAGACTTCATTAGAACAGAACAAGGAAATACTGAACAATTTACAATCAGGAAAAATGTGCACCAGGGTTGTATTATATCACCATACCTATTCAGCCCTGATGTGGTGCTGTAGGATAAGCACTGAACTGAAATATCAGTGTGAACCACAACATCGATGGTTCAAACTCAGTAGCTGCTCCTGGGAAACCCTATACAGGGTCACTATGAATTGGAATCAACTCGATGGCACTGAACAACACAACAACATTTAGTCTGTATGCTAAGTAAATAATCTGAAAAGCTGCATTACATGGATAAAAATACGACATCAGAACTGGAGGAAGACTCATTAATGACCTGTGATATGCAGATGATAAACCCTTGCTTACTGAAAGCAAACGGGAGTTAAAATATTTACTGATGAAGATCACAGACCCAAATCTTCAATATGGATTGTTCCTCAAGATAAACAAAACAAAAATTCTCACAATGGACCAACAGATAACACGATAAATGGGAAAAAAGATTGAAGTTGTCAAAGACTTCAGTTTGTTTGGATCCACAATCAACCCACAAAGATACAAAAGTCAGTAAATCAAAAGACGTATTCCATTAGGCAGATCTGCTTAAAGAGATCTGCTTAAGATCTCTTTAAAGTGGTCAAGACCAAAGACATCAATTGGAGGACTAGGATGTGTCTGACCCAAGCCACAGTATTTTCAATCACCTCACATGCATGTGAAAGTTGGACAATGAATAAGGAAGACAGTACAAGAGTTGATGTATTTGAGTTATGGTGTTTAAAAAGAATATTAAAAGCACCACAGACTGCCAGAAGAGCAAAGAATTCTGTGTTGGACGAAGTGCAACGAGAATGTTCCCTAGCAGAGAGGACTGTGAGAGTTTACCTCTCATATTTTGACAGGTTATCAGTAGGAACCAGTCCCTGGAGAACATTATGCTTGGTAAAGTGGAGAGTTAGTGAAAAAGAGGAAGACCTCCACATGAGATGGATTGACACAGTGGCGGCAGCACTGGGCTAAAATATAACAAAAAAGTGTTTGTTGTTCTTAGGGTTCCTATAAGTTGGATCCAACTTGACGGCATCTAACAACACACAAGATTCACTGGTTTTGCTTCCCTAGAAACCCAGGCTAAGCCAGTCCCTGATGAATACTTAAGCACGGAAATCTTTGATAATAAATGTTCAGTTCCTTGCTTCCTTGCAGGCTGCAAACTTCAAAATTTTCAGGGAACACAGTTATAAAATGACACTTTGAAAAAGAAATCTTCATTATTTGTCTCACAGACAAAGATAAAATGTTTTTCTTAAGCTGCAAGGACAGTCATTCTAGATAACAATTGCCTAAAGAATGTCAGAATTCTTTATAAGTAAATATACATGCCCTAAGGAGCTCTGGTTGCATAGTGGTTACGAATCAGGCTGGGAACCGCAAGGTCAGCAGTTCGAAACTACCAGCTGTTCCCTGGGAGAGAGATGAGGCTTTCTGCTTCTGTAAAGATTTACGGTCTTGGAAACCCTGTGCAGGGTTGCTGTGAGTCAGAACCGACTCCACAGCACATAACCAACCACCCAATCAACTCTGGGATAGTTTTAACTCAACCAAGCCCATAGAGATGAGTTATGACATCTTGTAAATGGGAATAATGTATACAAAGAAAAGAAATTATGCTTCTTGTAAAATGAATAATGAAAAAGAACCTTTCTGTAATTCTTAGTAAATGAAATTTGTTAAAATTAAACATTTTTTGCTTCATATTGGGATCAAACTAGAAGACTTTGAAATTGCCTTGTTTTAGCTGACATAAACTTTTTAGTATTAACTGTATGTTGTTGTTGTTGTTAAATGCCTTCAATTGGTTCCAACTCATAGTGACCCGGTATAGGGTTTCCGAGGAGCGGCTGATGAGTTTGAACCACCAACTTTGCAGTTCAAACCAAGCTTATTGTCCAGTGATTATCCTACAGTGCCACACCACAGAACTCCATTAACTGAATAAATTATAGAAAACATACTTTGTGTATAATTAAGCTTAAAGATTCCATTTTCTTTCAATGTTTATTTCAGCTTTAAAGTTGAGCGTGAGTTCTTTAAAAAGAAAATACTCTTTCCAGTTTTAGGAAAATAGTTAAGTGGTCATGATATATCATAGCATGGTATTAATGCACATTCTTAAATAAATTAATCCACATCAAATAACTTGTCAGTTTGTCATTACATAGTAATACGCAATAGATTATCCACTGATGTTCATAATATACCAAAATATGTAGTTTTATGATTTCAAAGAAAATGTCAGTGTAATATTTTGTTATCCAGAACATATATTTTAAATTACAATGTCTTCTATTATCTATTTTTAAAATTCCTTTTATAAAATTTTCTTCCTTAATCAGTTCCTTGAATAGTAAGACCTAAAGATGTATATTGAGTGTCTTTTGATTCTATATGCTTTTCTTTTGGTGATTTCATTTATATCTATGAATTTCACTGACACCTTTTTAAAAAAGCCTTCTAAATTTCTCTTTAGCCCACAATTTACCTGATATGCAAGCCCATAGGGACACATATGAACTGTAAATCCTAATCTAAGTATTCCATAGAGAATTAGGTCAGTGCTGATTGTATTCCCTGTGGCTTCCCGTAACTTACATTGTAGGGACTCCAACAATAGGCAGTTATGAAATTAGTGAAACAAAGTAAATAAAAATATGAATTAGTGAGTCCTGTTTTATAAAAGAAATTATCTTTTGCTTCATCCAGGATATTTTCCAAGCAATTTAGAAAAAGTCTTATCCTATTTTCTCTAAATTTTGTTAATTTTTATACAGATTCATTTAGTTAGAATTTTCTGAGAAAATTCTTCTCTGGTAATCATGATCCAATTTACTCTGACTGACTATCTTTAGGGTCAGTCGGTTCATACAGTTTATCGCTTACTTAAAGCCGCTTGTTGTTCTGATTTTGGCAAGCCAACATGCATAGCTGTTTGTACGGTGTCATTATGTGGAATATGGACTAAGTAAGAGCATTGGGATACATACTCATATAAACATGAACAGTACAGTGCTGAAAAAGACTCTAGGACTACATACATCACTCACATATCAAGTAAAGAATAAGCTTGTGTTGTTATTGTTGTTGTTAAGTGACATCAAGTCAGTTCAGACTCATAGTGACCCTGTGTAGGGTTTCCAAGGAACAGCTAGTAGATGTGAGCTGCCACCTTGTAGTTCAAATTGACCTTGTAGTGTACTGCATATCCTACAGCGCCATACCTGGACTCCATAAATAAGCATTTAGTGAGCCTTTACTAAGAACCCAGCACTTTTGAGATTTTATTTTAAAATATCACTATTTATTATATTAAATTCTTATCTAATTTAACTTATAAAGTACACTTATATATTTGAGTATACCTATGTGGAAAGACATAAAGATGGTTGACATGGTACAGGCATTTGCCTATCATTATCAAAGTGAATTTTAATATTAATCCATTTAGTTTTCTTACTTTTATCTTAAGCAACCTTGAGAAGTTTAATACCTTAGAATCTTCTGAAGTCTTTTGTTAAAACTTCCATGATTGATTTGACACTTTGCCCAAAATAAAGCTATCGTGGAGACAAGAATGGGGTTATCAAGAACATTAACCTCTCTAAATTCTTTGTGAAGCAAAGGGCAAAATCATGATTCACTAGATCTAAAAATAAACATGAGCTTGTAAAAGATGAGGAACCAAGCATCATATGCCATTTCTGCAGTTTAATATAAAAAGAGCCTGTCACATTTTAATCTGCTCATGATGTTTGACACATAAATATTATGCTTATAAAATATTCTTTTTTATCTTTTGAAAGGGTGCTTCTAAATAAGAAGTAACTAAACAAGAATGCTACACATATATCTGCTATCCCTACACAGCAGCCTCCACAACACTCTAAGAGCCACACTTATAAATGAATGATTAAAATATTTTCTGTTAAACCCAAAGGAAGTTTCAGAATTCTACTCTATATAGCACTATAAACAAACACTACCAGTTGATTGATGATAAATGTGATAACACCCATTTATCAACACCTGCTTTAGAATCAAGGAATTTACTGTTCAGGTATCTGTTATTTATTAGACATTCTCATTAAACATACCAGGCATGATTAGGGTAGAAATCAATGGGTTTTTAAAAATCAGATAATTACAATTTTTTATAGAGCATATTGACATCATCACCACTTTTTAAAGGACTTTGTTGTTGTTGTTATGTGCCGTGGAGTCGGTTCCAACTCATAGTGACCCTGTACAGGGTTTCTGAGGCTGTAAATCTTTATGGAAGCAGAAAGCCTCATCTTTCTCCTGCAGAAAAGCTGGTAGTTTTGAACTGCTGTCCCTGAGGTTCACAGACCGATTTGTAACCACTATGCTAAAGAGCTCCTTTAAAGGACTTTCGTTACTCCCAAAATTCTGAAAATATACTTTGCTTATTTTGCTACCATAGGATGCTTCCAGAATAGTTGCCTCGTCAGGTGTTTACGACACAATTCTAACCTTGCCCCCGACTCTTCAGAGCCAGTTTAAACATATTGAGGTAAAAGGAAACTAGCTTTTTAAAATAGTCACATTTTATATATAGAATATATTTCTTTGAGAAACTTCTGAATGTGACCCAATATGAAAGATATATTAACATCTTACTCAATAGGGAAAATACAGTCATTAAGTTATATCATAATATATTAAAATATAATGCCCTGCTTTAAAGCCAAACTGCAAATTAAAAACAAAAACAAAAAGAAGAATGATTTACAAGAACTGACAAAGGTAATGGAGAAATTCAAAGACCTCTGGAGGATTACAGAAAGTGCCCTGCCACAGGTACAGAACTATCTAAAATGCCAGTTAACCAATTTCGGAATAACTTACCTTCAGACAATTTGTGGTTGATAATAACTTTCAATTTTTCTAAACATCAACAAATCTGTCACCAGAATCCCTTTCCATTATGACTTTGAAATCTTGCATTAAGATACCCATTCAAATTGTTAGTTGTTGTTAGGTGTCTTCAACTATGCTCCAACTAATGGTGATCCTGTGTGCAGCCGAATGAAATACAGTCTGGTCCTTCACCATCCTCACTCACTATTGTTACTCACTGCTGCAGCCACTGTGTCAATCCATCTTATTAGGAGTCTTCTTCTTTGTCTCTGATCTTCTACTTTACCAAGCATGATGTTCTTTTTCAGGGACTGGTCCCTCCTGATAGCATGTCCAAACAACTTGAGACAAACTTCCTCCAACCTCGCTTAAAAGGGGCCCTTTAGTGGTACTTCTTCCAAGACAGATTTGTTCATTCTTCTAGCTGTCCATAGTACTTTTGTTTCAGTTCTTCACCAACACCATCATTGAAATGCATCAATTCTTTTCTGCCTTTCCTTATTCATTGTCCAGCTTTCACATGAATATGATGCAATTCAAAATGCCATGACTTGCATCAGGTGCACTTTAGTCCTTAGAGTGACATTTTTGTTCTTTAACACTTTAAAGAGGTCTTTTTTTCTGCAGATTTGCCCAACATAATACATCCTTTGTCTGCTTGACTATTGCTTACATGATTGTTGATTGTGGATTGAAGTAAAATGAATTTCTTGACAATTTGAGATTTTTCTCTCTTTATCATGATGTTGTTTACTAGTACAGTTTCAAAAATTTTTGTGTTCTCTACATTAAGTTGTAATCCACATTGAAGACTGTATTCTTTGATCTTCATCAGTAAATGCGCTAAACCCTCTTTGCTTTTAACAAGCAAGGTTGTGCCATCTGTATAGTGCAGACTGTTAATTGTTAATTGGGACATCATTCTGATGTCCCAATCTTCTTCAGATAGTCCTGCCTCTCAGATTATTTCCTCAGCATACAGATTGAGTAATTATGGTCAAAGTATACAACTGAGGGACACAGCTTTCTCAGTTGTATCCCCTTATTTTGTTTAACCAACTGCTTCTTTTTTTGTATACAAGCTCAATTAAATGTTCTGGAATTCTATTCTTCAAAATGTTATCCATAGTTTGTTAGGATCCACACAGTCAAATGCCTTTGTAGTCGATCAAATACAAGTAAACATCTTTCTGGGTATTCTTTGCTTTCAATCAAGATTCATCTGACATCAGTCGTGATATCACCTTTTTTATGTTCTCTTCTCAATCCAGCTTGAATTTCGGATAGCTTTCTGTTGGATGTGCTACTGCATCCATTTTTGAAATCTCCAACAAAATTTTACTTGTGTGTGATGTTGATATTGTATGGTAATTTTTGCATTCCGCTAGGTTATCTTTCTTTGGAATGGGCATAAATATGGATTTCTTCCAATAAGCTGGCTAGTTAGCTGTGTGCCAAATTTCTTGGCATATGCCAGCATTGTGTCCGTTTGTTTAAAATAGTTCAATTTGTATTCCATCAGTTCTTGCATCCTTGTTTTCCCTGTGTCTTCATTGCAGGTTGGAATTCTTCCTTCAATACTTCTTCACTTCTTGATCACATGTTACCTTTTGAAATGACTGCACATCAAACAATTCTTTTGGTACAGTGATTTGATGTATTCCTCTCATTTGCTTTTGATACTTCCTCAATAATTCAATATTTTGCCTATAGACTTCATCAATAATGCAAGTTGAAGCTTTTGGTTTGGAAATGCTAAGTGTTTTCTTCCCTTTTGGTTTTCTAATTCTACATCTTTGCACATTTTATTATAATACTTACTTTGTCTTCAGGAATGGCCCCTTGAAATTTTCTTTTCAAATCTTCTACTTCATCATTTCTTCCATTCACTTTATTTACTGGATGTTCAACAGCAAGTTTTTGGGTCTCTTCAAACCTTGGTCTTTTCTTTCCTTCCTGACTTTTTTAATGATCATCTGCTTTTTTCATGTATGATGTTCTGGATGTCATCCCTCAAAATTTCTGGTCTTCAGTCATTAATATTAAATGTGTCAAATTCATTTTTTAGATGTTCTCTAAATCCAAGTGGGATAGTCTACGTCAAGGAGCTCAGGTAGCATAGTGGTTACAAGTTGGACTGCTAACCTCAAGGTCAGCAGTTCAAAACTACCAGCTGTTCTGTGGGAGAAACCCTATACAGGGTTGCTATGAGTCAGAACTGATTCTATGGCACACCACTACCACCATCCTCTAGGTCATATTTTGGTTCTGATGGACTTGTTTAAATTTTCTTCAACTTCAACCTGAAAGTCCTGGTTTGGTTTTCACCTATGATATTGATTTTCTCCTTCATCGTTTCCTACAAATCTAATCACTTTGATTCCTGTGTGTTCCATCTTGTGAAGTCCA
>NW_006408524.1:40491953-40492922 GCF_000296735.1 Chrysochloris asiatica | reverse complement strand
TATTAACTGGTCTTCATTTTACCATGTAAATATTACCCTATCTCAGCCAGCATTAAACTTTAAGATCTTGAAATGTTCTTTTTGACAATGAGTTCATATTTTCTCCATTCCACATTCCTATTATTAATGGATATATACAACAGTTTCTTCTCATCTTGAGTTGTGATTCATCAGCAAATGAAACCCCTGAAGCTTCTTTTGCATTCACATCAGTAAGGTTGACTCTACTTTGTGGAGAAAGCTCTTCTGCAGTTGTATTTTGAGTGTTTTCTAACCTATACAGGGTCACTGTGAGCTGTAACTGGTTTCACAGCACTAACCAACAACAATAATTCTTAGTCTAGAAAGTCAGCGGCAACCTGTCCATCAAGGATGACCCTGCTGGTATTAGAAACACCAGTGGCATAGCTTCTGCAAGATCACAGCAACGTGCAAGCTACCACAGTAGGTCAAATATACAAATAAATGGGACCACTCCAGTTAGCCTTTCTTTACTTAATCAAGAATAAATGAAAAAAAACTGGTATTTTCATATTTTGTTCTTATTCATTGTACTTAATAGTATCACATTCAATATTTAATTTATATCATATCAACAACACTCAATTCCCCATATTCCTATCAGAATGATAAAGTACACAAAACAAGTACATAATAATACTTCTTTGTACTTCATAAGTTATTTAAGTATAACACACAATAGAAGTTTGAACACATTGAGTAATTTTTAGTTGAACAATTTCTGTATGATTTTGGAGGGAAAATTTCAAATGCAAAGAAGACACATATCACCAAACAAATATTGTTGATGTTTTCTGTACTGTTAAGTTGATTTCCAACTCACCGTGACCCATATGACAGAACAGACTTCTGCCCAAATCGTGTTCTCCAGGCTATAATCTTTATGGAAGCATCTAGCCAGTTCTTTCTTACAAGGAACTGCTGAGTGGGTTCAAATCACCAACTTTC
>NW_006408524.1:40366605-40490622 GCF_000296735.1 Chrysochloris asiatica | reverse complement strand
AGAATATCATACAAGAAGAAAACAAATGTTCATTAAGAAGCCAAGAAAGAAAGAAAAAATTAAAATGATTAAATCTTAAGATTAAAAAGTCTCAGAAGAAACTTTCAAACTTTCTCTCCAGGAGAGAGATGATAAAGCAAATGGAAGAAATGAGGACATGAAAGAGCTGAATAGAAAATTTCAAAGGGCAGCTGGAGAAGACAAAATCAAGTATTATAATGAAATGTACAAAGACCTAGAGTTAGAAAAGCAAAAGGGAAGAAGACTCTCAGCACTTCTCAAGCTGAGAAACATTCAATTCTAGACTTACAATATTAAAGGATTCTATTGGCAAAATAAAGTCCTGGTGTGGCACTGTGGGATAATGCACTGGACCACACCGTCGATTTGAACTGCAAGGTCAGTGTTTCAAATTCACCAGCCATTCCTTGATAACTCTATACAGGGTTATTAGTCAGAAGTGAATCAATGGCACTTAACAACAACAACAACAACAACATGGGCAAAATATTGAATGGTATAAAAATCAAGTGGATGGAATACACAGAGTCACTGTATTAGTCAACCATCTGAACCATGTTCAATCACTTGATCATTTGATGATGTTCAATGATTCCAAGAAATAGCATAAGCTCGAGAGACAATGGTACTGAAGGATAAAGTCCAAGCTGCACTGAAAGCATTGGCAAAGAATAAGGCTATGGAGATTGATGGAATACAAATTGGAATATTTCAACAAATTTGACGCAGCAGTGGAGGTACTCACTCATCTATCCCAAGAAATTTGGAAGATGGTTACTTCACCAACTGATGGAAGAGATCCATATCTGTGCCTATTCCAGAGAGAAGTGACCTGATGGAATCATTGGACAATATCAATAACATCACATGCATGTTCAATTTTTCTAAAGATCATTTTAAAAGTGACTGCAACACTATACTGGCAGGAAACTGATAGAGGTTCAAGCCATATTTGGAGGTGTCATTGATGACAGCAGATGGATCTTGGCGGAAAATAGAGAATTCCAGAAAGATATTTACCTGTGTTTTACTGATTACACAAAAGGTTTCAACAGCACTCAACAACAACATACACATATACAAGACACATAAATATAACTATTAAGCCACAAGTATATAATTACAGATTATCAATATGAGCTATAGCAATTTGGACACTTTTGAAATAGAAATGCTTACTTAAAGTTGAATATACTGTCTTGTGTTTTCACATTTACTTAGATATTTTTATTAGTAAAAATAAACAATACAAAACTATCAAGGCCGCTGTCAGTCTTATTTAATGACCTTTAATAAAGATCCTTAAGGACTTTATGTGAAATACTACGTGTATTCATGTTGAATATGTAGTAACAGTCCTATCTTAGTGATAAGTTTCAGAGCAAATAAAAAATATATAGCTAGGTACAAGGAGGAGATTATAATCATTGTAATGAAACAAGGTGTATGATTTGTTGAATGTAAAACTGATGATCTGCCTTGTAAACTTTCACTCAAATCACAATAAAAATTATATATATATATACATATAGTTGTTTTTACGTGCCATTGTGCAGGTTCCTATCCATAGCGACCATATATAGGGTTATATTTAGGGTTTCTGAGGAGTGGCTGCATATCTATCTACCCCCACCCTGTGTACATAATTCCAATCTAGCTGCTGGTACAGACCCTGCCTGACCCAAGCACATATTTGTCAAGGCTGATATTCTCAGTAGATATCACTCTCAAGATTTGTCCAATGGGCTCCCATAAGGTTTTAATATAATAGGCTTTATGGGATTTTATTACAGATTGTACAGAGACTATCTGTATATAGTATGGTGTGTAAACATTGTCCAGATTGCATAATGTTCTATTTCAAAGAACACATTGTAGTCATTACGTGATGATGCATAGTTATACTTAATTCTTTCATTTGAAATGTTCCCTAGAAATCCAAGCTTTTGATGAATGTTTAATAAATGTTTGTTTACAAAGCTACTTTCAGATTTTAAACATTTTCCAAGAGATAATGAAGTACCTTTATACAGGGCAGATTTCTACACAAAATAGGATTTTGGAGCTGTTGAAAAAAATGCTGATTTATTATGCGGTGGGGCAACATGCATGCTGTTGTTAAGTGCCATTGAGTTGGTTCTGACTCATAGCGACCCTGTATAGGGTTTCCGAGAAGCAGCTGGTGAGCTTGAATCACAGACCTTTCAGCTCAAACAACCTTGCAGTCCAGTTCATTAACCCACAGCGCCACACCAGGACTCCTGGAAACATGTATGTTGTTGTTAAGTACTGTCGAGTTGGTACTGAGCCATAGCAACCCTGTAATAGGGTTTCCAAGGAACGACTGGTGACCTTGAATCACCGTCCTTGCAGTTCAAACTAACTTTGCTGTCCAGCATTAACACACAGTGCCACATGATTGAATTCATTACAAGTCTTAGGTTATAGACTGTAGATGTTAAGATTCCCAGGCCTTTTAACTTGGCATCAAAAGCCATCAACATCTATTTAAACAACATAGTTAAAATAAATGCTACAGCTCAATGAATCATTGCATTTTAGTGCTCAAAAATCCATGTTTTTATTTGATAATGATAAAGGAAACATGTGAGACTTCATGTTACCAGACAGAGAAAAATGTCATACATACTCTTAATAGTAAAGAAGAAATATTTATTAGGACAATGGTTCACAGATGAAGGTGATGTAGCTCTTTCCAAATGATGATTACAAATAAAAATGTCTGGTATTAATGTAATCCAAATATACATGGCCTGAAATAAAGGATATCCAGTGTATATAGAAACTTGACTTGTCTACATTAGCTAGTCAAGTCTATTTAATTAATCAATTTAATATAGTAAGGGTTTGACTTCACTAAATGAATACAGTTAGACATGTCACTTGACAGAAACATTGTTTCTATCACTTCATATAGGAGGTGGCTCCCTAAATACAAAGCTGTTGCTATTGTTAATTGCTGTCCAGTACTATACATAGTGCCCATGTATAGGGTTTCCGAGAACTGGCTATTAAAGTTTGAACCACAGACCTTGCAGTTAGCAGTCCAATGTTTATCCTACAGTGCCACACCAGGATCCATGAATGAAGAGCTCATGTTGTTGTTGTGTACCGTGGAGTCTGTTCTGACTCATAGTGACCCTGTACAGGGTTTCTGAGGCTGTAAGTCTTTACGGGGGCAGAAAGCCTCATCTTTCTCCTGTGGAACAGCTGGTAGTTTCAAACTGCTGACCCTGAGGTTAGCAGCCCGATTTGTAACCACTATGCTACTGGAGCTATTTCAGATTTTATTGTGTTAGAATCACTTAAATTAATACTTGCATCCTATCTTAATATTTATGTCTTCACAGTGTTCTAACCCAGGTGGCCAAATTGTTTTTGTTTTGTATTTTTAATATCTGAATTGACTTAAGCCTGTGATGTCCAGATGTTCTCACTACAATTTTAAATATGTGTTGTTACACAAATTTGTTAAAAATCCTCTCTAGTCACAGTCTTTATAGCTGTGAAGAAAAATCATTCTCCCTCAGGGTAAATTAACCCGATTAGGAAATACTCCAACACATAAGGCTTTTGTAGGACAAGGTGAAAGTCTTATTAAATGCAACAATACAGAAGCTGTTCAAAGTAACTAATGAAAAACAATTGAATGCCAGATCCTTTTTTCTCTCATAATAAAATTTTCTTTTTAAGAAAAAACTTTTAAAGAATACTTATCTAGGTCATCATGAAAAATAAATTAAAATTTTTCATATTACTTAGCAATTCTGATCTGCAAGAGGCCTATTTGGCTTCTATTTAAAACACTACATTTTTCAGCATCATTATGAGAGTGTATAACTGGGGTCATAATTTTTATTAAAAGATCAAGGTTTGAATTTTGGGGAAGTGATATTTAAACTGTATCAATCCTACAGAGATGGAAAAGGTCATATAGAGGTTGGTGACAAGTGGGAGGAAGACATTTAAAAAAAAAAAGAGATGTACTTTTACAAAAGCTTGAAAACATTTTTTGAGCATGGGGATAATATTATAATATTGTATAATAAATTAATATGCAAAGGTGTAAAATAAATAACTTTTTTAAAACAAAATGCTAAAGTATCAAAACCAATGATCTCTCTCACAGCCTTACAGCAATCTCATAGCCTTAATCTGTTGTTGTTGCTATTAAATGCTGTCGAGTCGGTTCCAACTCATAGTGACCCTGTATAGGGTTTCCAAGGAGTGGCTGGTGCTCAGTGTTTTATCCTGCAGCGCTACACCAAGACTCCGACTGTTAAAACTGTATATGTCTTGTCTTTGTTTATACAACCGTATCATATATGGGAAATAATGACTATTAGTTGCTTTGATTTTTTAAAAAATATTATATTCTATAACATTTTTACTTTAAAAATAGAATAGACATACATGCAATTATAGTGCATTCTTTAGAATAACTATAGAGCACTCCACAGTACAGAAGTAACATAAAGCATTCAACCATTCCCCTTCTGATGGTGATTTGGCCTTATTTCCAGCACTTTGTTGTCACAATAACAAAATATACTTGTCACATAACTTTATATTCTAGTTCATTCATTTTATTGAATAAATAAATAACAATGAGGCTGACAGGTCATGTAGGTCGAAAGGAATGAAGAATTTTAATTTTAATAAGTCATGACAAAATATTTTTCAAATATTTCATATAAATACAGAGCTGTTGGCAGTTAAAGGAGCAATTATATATTTCCATATATAATTACAAATATTGGGTATTACCAGTTTCTCATAAGGTTTGCCATTCTGGTGGGTAAACATGCATTATAGTATTGGTTTTGTTGCTGCTGCTCTTAGTATTTCATTAATATGATCACTAGTAAATTTGAGCATCCTTTCATACAGTATTATCCATTAGAATTACTTCTGTCGATCATTCATAATCTGTTCAATTATTTCTATATCCAATAGGAAGAATTATTCCTATAGCTCTTTCACCTTTTTAAAATGTTATTAGTTACTTCTAAAACATTAGAGAAATTAACACTTTGTCTATTTTATGAATAAAAAGGCTTTTCCCCCCAAAAAAATCATTGCTTTTGATTTTGATTGTTGCATTGTTCAAATGGTATTTAAAATTTTTATATAATAAAACTTTCAAAAGCACATGCTTAAAGTTTTCTACAGAGTGGGTAAGTCCAGAAAAGTGTATACACAATTAAGTCATAAGCATTTATCTACATTTAATAAAAGGATTACTAGGCTTCATTTTGGACTCCTGGTGTGGTGCTGTAGCTGAATATGCTGAACTGCAAAGACCGTTTGAACCACAAGATTTGTGGTTCAAGCTCACCAACCTCTCCTTAATAATCCTATACAGGTCGCTATGGGTCAGAACTTGAGAACAGGTTTCAATTCAGTTTAATGCTAGGCATTGTCAAGCAACCACACCCTGCCAAGAGATCACATGATCTTCTTGAGGTACAAACCCTTGCTCAATTTCTATTTGCTGTAGATTGTTATTGTTGTTAAGTGTCATGGAGTCAATTCCAACTCACAGTAACCCTGCAGAGGGTTTCTGAGGAGCTGCTGGCATGTCTGAACTTTACAGTTGAAACCAGCCTTGTTGTCAAGGGCTTAGGATATGTTATAACTCTCTAAGGATAAAGGTTAACTTGGTAGAAAATTGCAATGCTAATGTTTCTTATCTGAGAAAATGTAAAATGATTTTTGTCCAAAAGAAATCCAACTGACTTCTATCCCATAGAAAAGGTAACTCCAATCCAAAAGGCTACTGTTTATTGCCTTTTCAACCTTAGATAGTTTTTTGATAAATTCATTTTTACATTCCTTTAACTGACAAACTATAAAGTTTTCATCTTCTAATTTTCTACTGAAATTTTTCTTGATAGTTTGCCATTCCTTTCATTAAGTAATAAATTAAATAAAACTTTGAAATGTATTCACTTTGTATTTCTCTGATAGTCATATTCTCAACTTTTTGAAAAATTATACTTTACCAGCTATATCCTAGCCAGAAGATTTTGGTAGTCTCAAATAAAGTCATGAGAATGATGAGAAGTGAATTTGGGAGGCAAAAAGACAGAAATTGAGCACTGACATATTAAAATTTGAAGTGGTAATAAGAATCAAGGATGAGAGAAAAAATGAGTATTGAAAAGAAAAGAAGTGTAGAGTGTTTGACAACTAAGGTATACACTGAGGGAATGGATTCCACATGAAGACTGAATCTTCCTTCTGAAAGGAAAAAGCAGGAGGGGGTTGTATTAGAGGAAAACTGATTTTTTTTCCCCCTGACTTATATTTATCACATGAAATATGAATAGTGACAGCAATGTAAAATGTAACTGCCAAAAGAAGAATAGAAATAGAATTTAAAAAAAGTTAAAGGTACTGTTATTATTGAAAATATAAAAGCAAGCCTTCTAGAAAAATATAATAAGATTATGATATTGAAATACTTTGTTGGTTATAATCATAAACGCATAAAGAAGAGTGACAGAGACACATCTTTAAAGAAAGATCAGCAGGAAAAATCCAAAACAAAAATGGCAGTATGATTGCGCACTATGAGAACAAGCAAGTTGTTTACCAAGAAGTCACCAAGGCAAGCAATCAAGTCCCTTCAGGGCAAATCTCCCTCTAAGACTGAAACTCAAAGGGAATAATGAGTAGGCATGCAAGCTTGCTGGCGACTACATTGGTCTACTGGTGAGTTGAAGAGAAGGAAAGGCAGCAATAAAGAAATGGGCTGAGTTCAACCATGTTCCTTAGACTCCCATTGACATGAAGATGAGAGAGAGAAGAGGAAGGGCTGGTTGGTCCAAAGTGTGGTGAGACCTGAGATCCCCTGAGTCCACGGACAAGGACATAATCCCAAAGGGCTAGAGATAAGAGTGAAGCATCCAGCTGATATGAAGTGAGGGGAGATGCACAAGAATGCCCAAACTTGCAGATAGTACCCATTTGACCTAGCCTCGATGGTTTGATAATCAGAACTTGACTATTGCTGTTAAGTGCCATCGAGTCAGTTCTGACCCATAGCAACCCTGTATAGGGTTTTCTAGGAGCAACTGAAGAGTTTGAACCACTGACCTTGCAGTTCAAACAGCTTTGCAGTCTGGCGCATTAATCTACAGTGCCACACCAGAACTTGATTAGAGGAAGATTAAAAAAAAAAAAAATGATAAAGGACATGAGGGTAAATTGCTACAATTTGATGAATTTGACCTATACTCATGGAGGTGTTGTTGTTGTTAAGTGCTGTCGAGTCAGTTCTGGTCCGTAGCTACCCTGTACAGGGTTTCCGAGGCTGTAAATCTTTACGGGAGGAGAAAGCCTCATCTTTCTCCCGTGGAGCAGCTGGTAGTTTTGAACTGCTGACCTTAAGGTTTTCAGCCTGATTTGTAACCACTATGCTACCAGAGCTCCTTATACTCATGGAAGTAGTAGCTCAAAAAACAAACAGAGAGGGAAGGAGGCTTCACATCAAGTATCATGCTATCCCCTTTGTATACAGGGTATATAGGAATGGGCAACTTTAGACATTGGCTACCTAAAAGAAACCCTATATAGGGTCGCTATGAGTCAGAACTAACTCCACACACATAACAAGAACCTAAAATGAGGGGGTGATAAAGGCATGAAATGACTGGCTTACAAGGTTTCACGAGGGAATTTAGTTTAAGAGTGTGTGGGACAAGACAGAGTCCCCACTGAATAGTTTTCATCTTGTCTAGATGTGTCTGATAAAAAGAGATGGGGATAAGATCCTTATGATTCAATAATGAGTAATTGTTATCATAACCAATTGTGACTTTCACAATTATAAAGGTAGAAGTTTGTAACAAAAATGGGGGAGTAGTTAATTTTACAGTCCAGAAACAGAGGACCTTAGGGCCATCAAGGAGGAAGAGCACAAGTACGGGATCCTATCCAGAGAAGCAGTGACACCAGAGATGGAGGCAGAGATGGGGACATGGAGAGAGGTAGCAGCTGAGGACTCTAGATTCATGGAAAGGGAGGGACTGAGAGCTGGTGGCCAGGAAGCAGAATGTGCCGTTTGGTGGTTTAAATCATTATATATGCCTGAGTGGTTTTTGTTTTTTTTAAAAGAGCTAAAATGAATAGAGAGAAATGCTGTTAACTGATGGTACATGGAAGGGATTATAATCATTGTAATGAAATAAAGTATATGATTTGTTGAACATAAAACTTATGATCTGCCCTGTAAACTTTCACTCAAAATCACAACAAAAGCTTTAAAAAAATAAAAGATAAATGCATAAAGATACTTTTCTGGGATATAGTTTCTCCTTCTCTTTTTGTATTTGCCTAACTTCTCACCTTTCAAAGCTTAGTGAAAGTTTAGTTTAGTTTCCCAACTAAACTTTCAATGTTTAGTTGGGAAAATGTTTGTGAATTTTCTATCTAAATCATGTCTTCCTGCAATAAACTGTTTTACTTTCTGTAAATGGCACATGATTAATTTGTGACTATATATCTATTTATGGAGGCCTGGTGTGGCACTGTAGTATAATCACCGGACTGCAAGGTTATTTGAACTGCAAAGGTTGGTGGTTCAAACTCAGCAGCCATTCTTTGGCACCCTTATACAGGGATGTTGTTGTACATCGGAACCAACTTGAGGGCACGAGGGCACTTAACAACAACAGTGTATATATATATATATATTTGGGAACACATATGGCTCCATAGCATAACATGGGGCTGAGAATCACAAGGTTGATGGTTCGAGCCACCATCCACTCTGCAGTAAAATGATATGGCTTTCTACTCCCACAAAAGATCTTAAAAGACTTGGAATAAACTCTATACAGGATTGTTATGAATTGAAATGGGCTCCATAGCACTTACCAATAATAATATGTATCTATTTATTTACAATGTATTAAATGTCTATCCTTCCCAATGTATGAAAATTAGATGTCTATTTGCTTCCTTTAGTATCTAGTACAGTGCTAATGTTTGATGAAATGGGCATTGATGAATTCTAGTGAAAAGCAAACAAATGCATAACTGGAAAACAAAATATGTGGGTACATAACATACTTAATGAATTCAAATGTTTACGCTTTAAAAATATTTAAGAAGGAAGAATACATGCAAACACACAGACACACACACACCTGGAATTTTTGTTATGAATCTATCCTCAAAATGCCATGAGGTTTTACATTAAAGATTACAATTTTTTCACACTCTTGAACAACTCTAAGAGTTATTTTGGGGGGGTGTCTCATCAAAAGAGGGAACCTGGACCCAGTAATTTAATTGACATTTTGCTCACGTAAGTAGACTCAGTAACTCTTCAAGAAATAAACCTTGCATGATATCTAATTAAGCTTTAGATGGATGAGACAGATATAAATTTGTTTTTTGACTTTCAGCCCTATTCTAAACCCAATTATACTCTAAAAGCAAATGAATCAGTGGAATTAGACTACCAAGCACTAAATAAATGTCCCCATCACAATTCTGTCATCCATAGTAATTAGAGCAATCTTCTTGTTAATGTCATTACAGAAAACAGAGTGGCCCTAAAAAAAATAAACATCCATCCATCCCAAAGTTTCTTTCTAGGCCAGGGTCAACAACCTGTTTTTAAAATAGACCAGACAGTCAATATTTTGGGCTTTGCTGGGTCTGCGTCACTATTCAAACAACTACTCAGCTCTGCTGCTTTAGTGCAATGGTAGCCATCAACAATACTTAAACAAATGAATTCAGCTGTGTCCCCATAGAACTTTATGTACAAAAACAGGCAAACCTAGAAGACTTTAAAAAGCATATTTGTTTCTCTTAAACAAGGATATGTATTCTTGAAACACAGTTGTTTAGCTCTCACATGTTCTCAAGTACTACAATACAAGAGGGAAGTGTTCTTTTTTGAATAATCACTGATTTAAGAAGATTCTTTATGTCTAGGCATCTCGTAAATTAGAATAGCATGCACATAAAGACATGCCAGCTTGACCTTTTCCTTTACCTTAGAAAGGTTTAGCACAGCTTTTTCAAAGCTCTGTACTTACCCTGCTCTGTTTCCTAAACATGTGATAAATATGTTCCTTGACAGTCTGACTTTTTCTGAAGCAGCACTCAATTTATCATTCTGCTCCTAGAGCACATTTTCCAAATCCAGGCAAAAACATTCCTGAAACCTTCAGAAGGGAAATATAAACCCTCATCTTAGACACTGAACGTCACCAAGTACAGCCATGAATAAAATTAGAATCAATCTTGATTCTTTCTTTTGGAACATCTTAAATATTGGCAGCTCATGCTTCAAAGACCACAGTCTCCTAACTTTAGACAAGAGGAAACTGATCAGAAAATAAATAAATAAATAAACTCATTTTATGTCACTTTTTTTTTTTTTTTAAAGAAGACAATTATTGGATACTTCTAAGTAGACAATGTGATACTGGTGTTTTGCTACCTCTCCTAAAACAGCTTCCTTCAAATTATGTGTAACTGCCAATTAAAAAATAATAATAAAACAACTAATGACTTGGAACACAAAAACAGGGCCATTGTTGCCAGAAGGGCTTAGTCAAACTGCACTTAGAGTTCCTGAGAGCTCCAGAAAATGCATTAGTCCCTATTGCTTTAGAAGATTACTGAGTAGAAAGCTCTGTCCTTAAAGAAGAAGCTGTGGGCCAGGTAACTCAATTTTCAATGATGAGAAGCAGAGCCCAAACCAGTCTGTATGTGAAAGAAAATAGAGAATATGTACAGCGAATGGAAAGAGTTGCACACTAATAGTGCAACTACTGGTTCTCAAATATGGAGGCTACATAAATAACTCTGCTGTGCTCAAGCACCACAGTATAATAAAAAACATAATCAAGCTACATAAATAATTATACTATTTGTTGTTGTTAAGTTCCATTGAGTCAGCTCCAACTCATAGCGACCCTGTATAGGGTGCCCAAGGAGCAGTCGGTGAGTTTGATCTACTGATCTTGTCATTCAAACTGACCTTTTGGTCCAGTGTTTATCCTACAACGCCATACCAGGACTCCAATTATACTATGCTGTTGTTGTTAAGTGTCATCAAGTTAGTTTTGACTCATAACGGCTCTGTATAGGGTTTCTGAGGAGTGGCTGTTTAATTTGAAATGCTGATGTTATGGTTCAAACCTTGAGGTCCAGTGTGGTATCCCACAACACCATGTAGGAAGGAATAATATACCAATGCATACTACATAAAATGTGTAATAACAGAGATGCTCCTCTCACAATGGTCACTGTAACCTGGAGTTTCAAGGAAGAGTTGAGGGATCAAGCAATGTTTGGTGACGATAGTGAGAATGGATGTGATCCTGGAAAAGATGAGAGAACTTGAACAGGAAGGAATGCATTTCTGATGAGGGTCTATCAAGAGAGGAATGAGAAAATATTCTAGGCAGAAGGAAGCTAGGAGTATAAAACAACACAAAGAAATAAACTGTGCTTTCAGTAAGTGGTTACAAATACCTGTTATTCGTGAAAAGGTTGCCTGTGAGTCTAACAGACTAATAACAGAAACTTCACTGAGTGCTACACTGTGACAGAGATAGTTTCCGGACATATTAATGGATTTGAACTGTACTGCAAACATGTAAAGGATTTACTATTATTATTCCCATCTGAAAATTGAGACAAAATGAGAATAAATAACTATCAAGATTATACAAACAGTAAGTGCTAAAGTCAGGATTTAAACCTTGCAATCTGTAATCACTGTGATAAACAATTGTGTCCAGGTAAGCAGTCAAGCAATCAAAAACACATATTGCACTGCACAAATCTGTACCTAAAGTGTTAAAAAAACAAGTAGGTCATTTTGAAGACTAAAACATGCCTGCCTCAAGCCATTGTATTTTTAATCACCTTCTACACATGCAAAGGAGTCCTGGTGTGGCACTGTGGGTTAATGCACCAGACTGCAAAGCCTTTTGAACTGAGTCATTTGCCAGATTTCATTTATGAAAATTGAGAGTAAGGTCCGTGGTTCAAACTCACCAACTACTCCTCAGAAACCCTATACAGGGTCATTATGGTTCGTAATCAACTCGACGGCAGTTCACAACAACAACAACAACACATGCAAAAGCAAGATAATGAATAAGGAAGACTGAAGAACTGATGATGCCTTTGAATTATGGTGTTAGCAATGAATATAGAGTGAATCATGGATTGCTAAAAGAATAAACCAGTATGTCTTGGAAGAAGTACAGGAAGAATGCTCCTCAGAAGGGAGGATGGTGGAAATATAAATTACATACTTTTGACACTTTATCAGGAGAAATCAGTTCCTGGTGAAGAACATCATGCTTTCTAATGCAAAGGTCAGTGGTAAAGAGGAAATCCCTCAATGGCATGTATTGGAACACTGACTTTCATAATGGGCTTCGAACATCAACAATTGTGAGCATGATGTAGGCTCAGGCAGTGTTTCATTCTGAGTCAGAGTCCACTGAACAGCACTTAACAATAACAACAAAAAAGGGAACATGCAGATTCTTTTTATAGCCTAAATGCCTGGCAAAGGCCACTGTATTGAGAAGGAAAAGAAAAGCAAATGAATAATTTTGCCAAAAGAAAAAGAAAATCCAGATTTCATTTATGAAAATTCAGAGTAAGGATGAGATAAAAGGATTGAGCAAGGGACAGACTGAAAATAAAGAGACCATGTAGCAGATTACTTTAAGATTATGTTGTTGTTGTTGTTAAGTGCCATCTAGTCAGTTTGTATAGGGTTTCCAAAGAGCAGCTGGTGAGTTTGAACTACTAACCTTGTGGTTCAATTGGCCTTGTGGTCTAGTGCATTATTCCACATCACACAGGAACTCTAGTTTAAAATTGTCCAAGGATGAAAGTTGTTGTTATAAGGTGCCATATGCTCTGGTCATTCCTGAAGAACGAGCTTCTCCTTATCAGTTAGAAGAAGGGGGCTTTGGAGTGGTCTCTCTCTCACATATCTGGCAGAGGACCCAATTCAGAACACCTGGTGGTGTCAAGGCCTCTTGGGCAGTACCCTCTTAGACAATTATCAATTGGACTGAATCAACAAGGCCAATCTACAGGATATTATTAGTTCCACACCCCATTTTCCACTTCAGATTCGTTAAATTGAATAAATTCTAACCCTTTTATCAAACAGCCAGTCTTGGTCACCACTATTTTTGCCATTCACCATTCCAATTGGAGTGACATCCAAGCCTTACTAACTAACTATGCTTTTGACTAGCGGTGAGCTTTGGTTGGTCTTGGATAAGGCTTGAGAAAAAGGCTGGCAGTTTCACATTAAAATTCCAAATGATACATCTAACCCAGTCTCAGCTATCCCCTCAACCAAACAAGCAGGCCTAGAGCCAGAATGACAGTTTTCTTCACTTACTGAATGAAAGGTTGTGGTGTGCCGTGGAGTCAGCACTGACTCATAGTGATCCTGTATTGAGTTGCTGAGGCTGTAAATGTTTATGGGAGCAGAAAGCCTCACCTTTCTCCTGATGAACAACTGGTAGTTTTGAACTGCTGACCTTGAATTTAGGAGCCCGACTCATAACACCACACTACCAGAGCTCCTTATTAAACCACTACAATAGGTATAGTCTAGAAGGAATGAAGAAAGGAGACCCCAATCAGAAAGTCAAAATACGGTATAGGTGGCACAGCAAAAACTCAAAGAGGATTCCTCAGAATTTCTGGAAATATGAGGTGTACCACAATTACACTGATCTAGATCCACAGGTCCTCAACACAGTATGGTTAGCATGACTTTCATTTCTCAAAGCACTCCAGACATTCATAAGAAACTCTAGTAGTTGGAAGGAGTAGTGGGAATGAATCCTTCTCAATTAGTGAATATTACCATTAAAGCCTTCAAACAACTGAGAACGTAAGAAGATTCAGGTAGTAACCATCCTTTTGGAAACCCTCCACAGTAGGTTCCTGGGACCTTTGTGGAAACTTGCTTGAAGTAACTAGGTCTCTAGAACCACTAGAGGAACACCAATATGTTTAATGTAAAACACTTGGAGATTGGAAGAATGAATGCTACAAAAGAGAAAGGGATACTAGTGTGGTGCTGTGGAGTCCTGATGTGGTGCTGTGGGCTAATGCATTGGACTACAAGGTTGATTTGAACCACAAGGTCAGAGGTTCAAGCTCACCAGCTGCTCCTCAGAAACACTATACAGGGTTGCTGAGTCAGAACTGACTCAAAGGCACTCAACAACAAGTGTGGTGTGGCAGGATAATGTGCTGGACTGCAAGGTCAGTTTGAGCTGCAAGATCAGTTGTTCAAACATGTGAGCTGCTCCTCAGAAACCATATACAGGGTCATTATGAGTCAGAACTGACTCAACAGAACTCAACAACAACAACAAGGGATGAAATTATCCATCAGGTTGGTCTACAGATATTGGAGCAAGGAACCTCTGAGGAGGGTTTAGGATGCCCAGGGGTCCTACATAATCTATCACAAAACATTATTATTTCCCCTCAGGAACCCTGGGTAAAAATAACACTCAGGGACAAACTATGGATTTTCTTGTGGATAGTGGGGCTACATATTCAGTGGTGAACCCTCCCCTCACAGTCCTTCAGTTCAGTAAGTTTCTGTCACCAGAATCCCTGGATGGAGCATAAGCTGTTCTTGAAGCTCGACTGAAGAACAAGAGATGAAACAACACACTCTTTACATGCCTGAATAGGGTAGGATTTGCTTTTCAAATGTCCAGATAACTTTCTTTCTAGGACAATAAGTCTGCAGATGAAGGTTCTACACAAACAAGCATGGCAGCTTCTAACTCAACCAACAGAGACAGAGTCTGGAGGGTCAGCAAAGATTGACAATAAGGTCAACCCTGTTGTGTGGGGCAGCGGAATTCCTAAAAGGCCTGACAGGTTACTCCAGTTGAGTTCCAGTTGAAAAACATCTGGAATCTGCCTTGGCAGAATTAATATCCCTTGAGAAAGGAAGCCTTTGAAGGCGTGTTCCTTTTATGTGTCGTTGTGTCAGTTCTGACTCATAGTGACCCTGTATAGGGCTTCCAAGGAGTGGGCAGTGAGTTTGAACTGCTGACCTTGTGGTTCAAACCATCCTTGCAGTCCAGTGTCTAACTCCCCTAACAGAAAAAATGTAAAACTCTTAAACTTATTCGATCATGTCAATAAGTCTCAAATTTTCCCTGTCAAAAAGCCTGGTACTTGAAAATATTGATTTGTCTAAGATATCTGAGCCATCAATGAGGTAGTTCAATATAGCCACACCACAGTTCCAAGTCCATATAATCTACTGAACAATATCCTTCCAGAAACCGCTTGGTTTTCAGTATTAGATTTGAAGGATGCCTTCTTCTATATTCCATTTGCAAAGGGCTCTCAGAAAATCTTTGCCTTTGAGAGGCAAGTTCCCCAGATATTAAGGAAGGAGCAATTGTGCTGGAATGTGCTCCTCCAAATTTCAAGAACACCTCGACACTTCTTGGAGAGTTCCATGCCCAGGATTTAGATCTTAAACTCACCAAAGGGAAACATTTGAAATATGTGGATGACCTACTGATAATTGGGCAGCAATATAAGTGCTGTTTAGTGAACTTTAAATAATTAATGAAATTTAAATGCAGATGTAAAGTCTCCAAACCAAAAACTCAAATTTGCAAACGAAAAGGTGAAATTCTTTGAGTTTCAAATTGAACCTGGCTGACACAGCTTATTAAAAAAATAAGGAAGGGATTCATCATCCAAACCCCAGTCCCACAGACCCAGAGACAACTTTGGGCATTCCTAGGGATGGCTGGGTGCTGTCACATCTGAATGGAGTCAGATTGCAAAGTCTTTGAACTGCAATGTCGGTGGTTCAAGTTCATCAATCACTCCTTGGAAACCCTATACAGGGTCACTATGGGTCAGAATCTACAGCGCTTAACAACAACAACAACTCCATGTTCAATCCCTAAGTGGTTTTTCCTGATTTCAGGTGTAGAAAAAACGAAACCAAATTGTTTGTTATCTAGTTGATTTTGACTTGTGAGAAATGTTGTCTATTCTGACAAATGCTCAAGTAATCCAACATGTACTCATTTTAGCGAGAGTGAGGTTTTCTTTATTTGATTTCGCAAAATCAGGCACCCAGCCCCATAACACAGGCAGATGCGGCACATAGCCTGCCACAAATGGTTTTTATACTTGTCTCCAAAAAGCCCCTCCTCCAGTTCCAGTTCCCCATATACAATTGTATGGCATGTCCCATTTCCCCCCCTCCCCCCAAGAGAAGCCAAAATGACTTGCCCATTGTCTTAATGGCTATATTCTTATTTAAATGTCCTAGTCCTAGAACAACCAGGTTACATATCCTTCCCTGTATGTAAATCAACAATCAGTTTGTCAGGCCTAGCAATCTCATTCCTAGAATTCCTGAAGACATGCCCACAAGAGTTATTTCTCACAGAGCTCTGGTAGCGTAGTGGTTACAAATCGGGCTGCAAACCTTAAGGTCAGCGGTTCGAAACTACCAGCTGCTCCGCGGGAGAAAGATGAGGCTTTCTACTCCCGTAAAGATTTACACCCTCGGAAACCCTGTACCGGGTCGCTATGGGTCGGAACCGACTCGATGGCACACAACAACAACAACATCATAGCCCCATGTGTGTCAGAGTAGAACTGTGCTCCACAGTGTTTCTAAAGACTAGTTTTTCTGAAGTAGATCACTCAATAGTTCTTCAGAAGCGACTCTGGCTAGATTCAAACTTGGTTAGTAACCTCTTTGCACCATCCCCAGACTCCTCTTGTTACAAATGTATGGTGGTGATGGTGGTAGTGTGCTGTGGTGTTGATTCCAACTCATAGCGACCCTGTATAGGATTTCCAAGGCTGTAGATCTTTACAGGAGCAGAAATCCTCATCTTTCTCCCATTGAACAGCTGGTAGTTTCAAACTGCTTAACTTGAAGTTAGCAGCCCCACTCATAACCACTATTAGGAGCCTTAAAAATCTAGGTAGTTGATATAAACAGAGGCTTCTGCAAAGATGTAGGCTGTTTTTCATTTTTGTGGATCATCCTGAGCTGACTCAAAAGTCGGCTAACCAGAATGCTTCAGGAAGCCTGTGAACTCTCCTCCCCTTTTATTTCTTCCTCTCACAGCATGCTCCCAGAAAGGGTACAAGATTCAAGCAGGCCTCAGAATATCCATACATTAACAAGGTGATTGACTCAAACTTTGTGAATAACAAACAAAACAATGCTTACAGAATTTTATCATTTTCTAGTGAGTGTTCAAGCAAGATTTTGTGCATGTGAATTAGAAATTTTTTGCCTTGTAATTTCCTGAAATTCTCTTTAGCTAAAGTATGAAATAGTCCTCTTGCCAGACTATTTTGTGGATTCTCATGAAATACTCCCTGGTATTTCAATGAAATTTTAATTTAATTATATTCAGCAACATTTTACTTGTATGTGATATTAATGATATTGTTTGATGATTCTGCATACCATTGGGTCACCTCTGATAGAATCTCTCATCCATGTGCATAATAAAATGACTGCTTGCCTTGCTTTCCCTCTCCCTCCCGGAAGGAACCTCTCTTCCAACCTACTGCAACTTCCTCTCTCCCTACCTGCACAGCATCCCTAGTTAACCTATCACCTACCTCCACTAATCTCGACCCCGCCCTCCTCTTTAACCAGTATAAAAGTCCATACCCCTGCAATACTCTCTTGATCTTTCTTTCCTCCTGACCCTCAATAAAGCTTTAGACGTGGGTGCTTGTGTTCCGGCTCGTTCCATCACACAAACTCTATTTGAAAGTAGAAAGCTATATAACTCTTCCAATCAGCTGGCCAGGTAGCTGTCTTCCATATTTTGTAGCACAGTTAAGTAAACAATTCAAATGCTGCTTAAGCTTGTTGAAAGATTTCAATTTGTATTCTGTCAATTCCTGGAGTATTATTTTTCACCGATTCCTTTAGTGCACTTTGAGTTCTTCCTTTAGTACCATTTATTCTTGATAACCATTTCTTTCTGGTATATCAATCATTTCTTTCTGATAGAGTGAATCTACATTCCTTCTATCTTCTTTTCATGCCTTCTGTATCATTCAATATTTTGCCCATATAATCCTTCGATATTGCAATCCGAGACTTGAAATTTTTACTTAATTTCTTCCAGCTTGAGAAATGTTGAGCATGTTCTTCTTTTTGGTTTTCTAATTCCAGTTCTTTGCACATTTCCCTATAAAACATGACTATATATTTCCCGAGCTGCCCTTTTCTCTCCTTCCTGTCTTTTTAATGATCTTTTGCTTTCTGCCTGTATACTGTCCTTGATGTTATCCCACAATAATTCTGGTCTTCAGTGATTTGTGTTGAATGCACCAAATGTGTTCTTGTTGTTGTTGTTGTCAGATGCCATCGAGTCGGAACGAACTCATAGCAACCCCATGCACAGCAGAATGAAACAATGTCCAATCCTGGGCCAACCTCACTACCGCTGCCACACTTGAGTCCATGAATGATGCCACCTGGCCAATCCATCTCGTTAGGGGTCTTCCTCTTTTTCTCTGACCCTCCACCTTACCCAGCATGACATCCTTCTCCAGCGACTGTTTCTTCTGGACAATATGTCCAAAGTATGAGAGAGGAAGCTTTGTCATCCTGGCCTCCAAGGAGCACTCTGGCTGCACTTCTTCCAAAACAGATCTATTGGTTCTTTTGGCAGTCCATGGCACTTTCAGTATTCTCCTCCAACACCACAACTCAAAGGCATCAATTCTTCTACAATCTTCCTTATTCACTGTCCAGCTTTCGCATCTGTATGAGGCTATTGAAAACACTATGGCCTGGGTCAGGCGCACCTTAGTCCTCAAGCTGATGTCTCTGCTCTTCAATACTTTAATAAGTTCCTGTGCAGCAGATTTGCCTAATGCAATATGTCGTCTGATCTCTTGATCTCTTGACTGCCGCTTCCGCGAGTGTTGATAGTTGATAGTTGATCCAAGAAGATCTTAGATGGTCTTAGATGGTCTCTGAATTCAGGTGGAATATATTCAAGATCATATTTTGGCTCCCGTGGACTTGTTTTAATTTTCTTAAGCTTCAGTTTGATCTTGTATATGAACAACTGATAGTGTATTCCACAGCCTGCCGCTGGCCTTGTTCTGGCTGATGGCATTGAGTTTTTTCACCATCTTTACCCACACATGGAGTCAATATGATTCCTGCGTATTCTATCGGGAGAAATCCGTATGTATAGTCACCTTTTACATTGTTTTTAAAATGGTTATTGTAGTGAATAAGTCATTGATTTGCAAATTTCTATTATGCATTCACCAGCATAATTTCTATCATGAAGACCATATTTTCCAAGTAATGGAACTTCTATTTCATTTCCAACCCTTACATTCCAATCACCAGTAATTATCAATGCATCTTGAATACATGTTTGACTAATTTCAGACTGAAGAGGTTGGCAGAATTCTTCAATTTCATCATCATTAGCTTTAGTGGTTACTGTGTACATTTGAATAATAGTGGTATTAACTGGTCTTCTTGTCAATATCTAGATAGTATCTTAGCACAGACAGGATTGTACTTAAAGATAAATTGTGAAATGTTCTTTCTTATAATGAATGCTTAGCATCCCTCTTAAGTCTGTCATTCCTGGCATAGTAAACCATAAAACTGTTTGATTCAAAATGGCCAGCACCAGTTCATTTCAGCTCACTAATGCCTTGGATATCAATCTTTATTATTCCATTTCACTTTTGAAAGCTTCCAATATTTCTAGATTTATACTTCATACATTTCATGTACCAATTATGAATGGATATTTGCAAATTTTCTCCTCATTTTCAGTTGTGCCCCATAAACAAATGAAGGTTTTGCTCAATTAAAGTAAATATTTTTGCTGCATTCAAGTCAGCATTGTCAGCTTTACTTTAAGGAGGCAGCTACTCCCCAGTCATATTTTGAATGCCTTCCAACCTGAGGGGCTCATATTCTGGCAATATATCTGACAGTGTTCACTGCTAATCATAAGGTTTTTGGTGGCTAAACATTCACAATTATTTTGCGTTTCCTTCTTTCTAGTCTGTCTTATTCTGTAACCTCTGCTGACAACAGTCACCACGTGTGACCTTTCTGGTATTTAAAATCCTGGCATCATAGTTTCCAGCATCACAGCAGCATGCAATTTACCACAGTATAACAAATTAACAAATAAGCAATGGGTGGTAGTAGAAGAGGTTCTGAATTTATGCAAAATATTGCCTTAGGTATTTTTAAGCTTGTGGATTCTCTGGCTCATGAACCACAAGGGTGCAGATTGGTAGGTTAAAAGCTGTTAGGGTGACCATCAGCCACAAAAAGGGATGAAAGTCTCCCGTGACAAGATAAACCAGTTCAGATGATAGGCCAGAAAGACTAGGCTGCCTACCTGCCAAGAGATAATGTCTCTGCGACTCTCATCTGCTCTGTTTAACCAAAACACTGTTCAAACCTCATGATGCTCTCCAGAGTCCAAAAAACCTAAACTTTAAACAAACTCAAATTCCTTCTTTGAAAATATGAAATGCCTTATTTAGGGGCAATGCTGAGTTCCCTTCTGGGACCCATATCTGATACGTGGACAACATTATGCTTCTGCCATCTGCTCATGCCTATTTTTCTGACATTCCCTAACCTAGGGCAGTCGGAAAATATGTGGCTATTTTTTGTTTCTCTTCAATTATGTAAACAAAAAGTTTCCCAAATTAAGCAAAAACCATGAAATGCCTTTTATAATTTCTATTTTGAAGTTCCTAAAGATGATGAGACCAAATTGCATCCATGAAAGATAATATTTTGAAATGAACTAATCAAAACACAGAATTACAATGTCAGATTTCTGTTCTAATTACCCAATTTGTCCTGACTTTGTCTACACCTCTTCTGCTCATCTCTCCTTTATATGCTCTTCTGCCTTAAAACTCCTCAGACTACTAAAGATTCCTCTAATAGCACTTGGTCTGATCTCCCATTTTTATCCCCAAAAATGCAACCATGAAAATAAAACTTATTCTCAAAATGTCTTTCAAAATCTGTCCCACTATAAATAATTGAGAATATTCCCTCATTTCTTATACTCCTTGGATAGGCTCAGAATTCCATAAAATTACTAAAGATTTCCCAAAGCTGCAGGAGAATTTCAACAAGTTTACTAAGAAAATCAGAATACTTGCTGAACCTTACCAGTTTGAACTTCCTTATTTGTATCAGCTAATAACCAAGGAGCTCTGGTAGCATAGTGGTTACAAATCGGGCTGCCAATTGAAAAGTCAGCAGTTCAAAACTACCAGCTGTTCTGCGGGAGAAAGATGAGGCGTTCTGCTCCCATAAAGATTTACAGCCTTGGAAACACTGTTGAGGGTCGCTATGGGTCAGAACCCACTTGACCACACTTAACAGCAACAATAACCAGGATAGCCAGGCCAAGGTATGCTCAAATGTGGTTAAACCTGGCTGAATGGGAAAACTTCAAAGATAATTTAGCTCTAGGCCTAGGAAAACAGGCATCCAATGTTAGAAGATTCTCTGGTTGTCAATAAAATATAGATAAAGGTCATTTCAAAACATTTTTTTCTCTATAGAAATAGATTGGACAAAAATTCACTTTTGCTTGCAAAAATTTGCTGAGTATTCTGGTATTATCTATCATCCACTGGAGCTGAAGGAATTTTTAATGTAGCATTCATATCTGGCCTCAAACCTGAACCTTACATGCTAATAAAAAGGCATCAACTAGATTGAAAAATTGCTCCCATTGCGGAATTAACAAGTTAGCTCATGAACATTCTCGGATCTTGAAGACTAAACAAAGCTATAAGTCATATAAATTAATGGCTTTACAATTATGAAGATTATAATCTCCTAAACACCAAGATAAATTCAAGTTTTAAATATCACTAAACCTAGTACTTGCAAGAAACCTAGGATTTAGAAAAAATGTTATAGCTTAATTGTTGTTGTTGCTAAGTGCAATTGAGTCAGTTCTGACCCATAGCAACCCTGTATAGGGTTTCCAAGGAGCAGTTGGTAAGCTTGAACCACCGACCTTGCAGTTCAAACCAACTTTGCAGTCTAGCACATTAAATCACAGAGCCACACCAAGGGTAATAGACCACCAAAAAAAAAAAAAACAGTTTAAGCAAGAGACTCTTCATACAGAAATGACATGAAGATGCTCCAGGGGCGCAAAGACTTTTCCTTGGGCTTCATTAAACTCACAAGGAGACATGACCGACCATGTGCTTTAGTGGAGAACATTGTAAATATCCAATTGACAATGGGGCAACTATTTCAGCCATTATTCCCACATGTATCTGTAAATCCCTGCTTGAAAGTATAAAGATTTCTTTCAAAAGTTTTGGGAATTACAAATCAAATCTTTACTCAAAACATTTTCCAGCTCTTTTGAAGATTTATATATATTATTTTACTTAGCACTGATTTTCCTGTTAGTTTGTTGGGCTAACATCTTTTGTCTAAATGGCTTATCATTTATAATTTCCAGAAAAAGGAGAAATATTATTGAGTTTTACAAACCCTCCAAAATCCACTTTTGCAGGTTCTGAATCAGAGCTAATTCAAAAGAAAGAAGCTACAAACATTAATTACATACAAAGACAATTTAATCCCATTTCAACTGTTTTCCCTCTAACCATTTATGGTTAATTTCTGAAACCATATGGGCCAGCACATCTAATGATGTGAGACTTGTTTTATCAGTTGTTGTTGTTGTTGTTAAGTGCCGTCGAGTCGGTTCCGACCCATAGCGACCCTGTACAGGGTTTCCGACGGTGTAAATCCTTACGGGAGTAGAAAGCCTCATCTTTCTCCCGCGGAGCGGCTGGTAGTTTCGAACCGCTGACCTTAAGGTTCGCAGCCCGATTCGTAACCACTACGCTATTCAGGTAGACACCTTTAACCCTTTCAATGATTCTCTCAATATTTTCTTAAATGTGAAGCAAGATAGAGATTTTTCCCCTATTCAGGACTTCCGTCCTATAGATTAATCATTCTCTGTACCAGCCCTTGTAAATCTCACTGTTAAGAAATCTAAAAACAGAGGTTGGAGGCTTATGTAAGATCTTCAGGCTATTAACTACATTCCTAATCCTACATTAAGGAGCTCAGGTATTGTAGTGATTACAAGTAGGGCTGCCAACTTCAAGGTCCGCAGTTCAAAACTACCAGCAGTTCCGCGGGAGAAAGATGAGGCATTCTGCTCCCATAAAGATTTACAGCCTCGGAAACTCTGTACAGGGTCACTATGAGTTGGAACCGACCCCACGATACTTAACAACAACAATCCTATATTACCAAAAGCTCCAAGGCCTCATTTACTACTTTCTAATATTTAATGCGCTGGACTGTAAAGGTTTGAACAGCAAGATAGGTGGTTCAAGCTTACTAGTCACTCCTCAGAAACCCTATACAGGGTCACTATGGGTTGGAACCAGCTCTATGGCACTTAACAACATTCCTCCAGATACTACACATTTTACTGTCATTATGTTTAAAGTGTCATTTTCAGTGTTTCTGTGCATCGTGAGAGCAAATATCTATTTCCTTCAGCTCAGAAAATCAACAATTTATTAATGACCCAATGTTTTACCAAGTCTCCCACATACTTTTTAAAATCTTACACACAGTCTTACAACATTTACAAATTACTAGCAAGTCCACACTACTTTAGTATGTCCTTGATTTACTGGTCTGCTCAAGTTCCCAACAGACTTATAGAAGATACTACAATACTATTGAAATATTTAGCTGTTCGAGGGTATATCATTTCTAAAGAAAAAGTACAATTGGCTGAGCCAAATAACAATTTAGATCATTTGATTTCTAAAGAAAAGATTTATATTGATGTTAAATAGAAATGAGCTATTTTTACTTCTATGCCCAAATCAAGCTCTGGTAACATAGGTAGCATAGTGGTTACAAGTCAGGCTGCTAACATCAAGGTCAGCAGTTCAAAACTACCAGTGGTTTTGTGGGAGAAAGATGAAACTTTCTGCTCCCATAAAGGTTTACAGACTTACAAACCCTCTACAGGGTCGCTATGAGTCAGAACTAACTCTACGGCACATCAGCACCAGCACCACCATACTCAAAACTGGATTCCTGGTGTGGGCACTGTAGGATTACCAAAGGACTGTGAACCACAAGGTCATCAATTCAAACCCACCAGCTGCCCCCCAGAAACCCTACACATGGTCGCTATAAGTTGGAACTGACTAAACAGCATTTAACAACAACAACAATGCCCCAAACAGTAGTCCTGGTGTGGCACTGCAGGATAAGCACTAGACTGCTAACCACAAGACTGGTAGTTCATACCTACTAGCCAACCCTTAGAAACACTATACAAGGTTGTTATGAGTTAGAAGTGATCCAAGAGCAATGAAGCTCTAACTAATCTAAAATATGTTATAGCAAACATGGCTGCACTATGCTTTCCTGATTATTACCTAGATTTCCCCTTTTGTGCATGAAGCCTACAAAACATTTTAGGTATTTGAACCTAGAAGTATGGAGTACATGAGAAGTCAGTAAACTACTATAATCTGAAGCTTGACCCTGTGACTAATGGGGATCCTCCCTGCTTCATGGCTGCTGCTGCCACAGGCAATTTAATTGAAAGCACTGCAGATAGAGTGCTGAAGTTTTTTCTAAATATTTGTTACTCATGCAGCACTAGCTATATTCAGTGTTATTTTGACCTGTTAACCTTCTACCAATCCACTCACTAGCTATGAAGTTCCATTTAATAGCAACCCTATATAGGGTTTCTGAGGTTGCAAATCTTTGCAAGAGCAGAAATCCTCACCTTCTCCCCTGAAGTGGTTGGTGAGCTCTGAACCACTGAACTTGTGGTTTACAGTCCAATGTTTATCCTATGGAGCCATCATGCCCTCATTGCTTCCATAAAGTATAAGGAATTAAAACTATCACAAATTATGAAGACTAAAGTCTATCAAAATTTATGAAGAGCAAAGAATTTAAGCTGAAATTCAAATGCCTTTTGGTTCCAGAGAAGATGATGCTGAAAGTATATGGCTTCTCCCAAGATCACAGAACAAAATTTCATGGAACCTGCTGAAATATTTGGATTTGCATCCTAATTATTGGTACTCTTCAAATAGTTGCTTTTATACACATCTGTAATATAATCTCATGTTTCAATACCCTCTTTTTTCGTGCAAATTCCAGTAGAAGAAGTTTACTTTATCTCGTTGTTTTGTTGTTGTTAAGTGTCATACAGCTGTTTCTGACCCATAATGAAGTTATAGGGTTTCTGAGTAGTGTCTGATGAGCTTGAACTGACGACCTTTCACTTCAAACTGACTTTTCAGTCCCGTGTGCTAACCCACAGTGCCACACCAGGACTCCCTACTTTATCTTAGCTATTATTTTGATATTTGCCTTATGGTTATTACTTCTGAGTTAGTAGTCTTAGACTACATAGTTTATTTTAAGCATTATCTAAGACAGTGCCATTAATCTGACTACTGGTTTTGACATCAAATACCAAAATCTGGGCATGCTAACTAGGAACCTTTAGCTATGCCTGTGTTTAACTATTGCTTTGTTTAACTGATTCTATTGCAAGCACAAATATTTCCTTTAGATGGGCCAGACATATTACGTTGTGATTCCCTCCAGAATTATCAATAAGAGGCAATGTGCTATGTTGCAATTTAATTTAACAGCCTCAAGTCAATGATACTGAGGAGGAAAGCTTTAAAACCATACCAAAAATTCAGTAAAACTTTGCCCATGTACTGATTGACCACTAATAAAACCCAAGGAATTCCAGGTGTCTTTAAATTTTTATGTAAGGGCCTGCAGCAGGACTAAAGTGCAGTCACCCTTTTGTTACAGCATTCATTACCCTGCAGGTTAAAGGTCATTTTCTATTTGAAATGACTCTGATGATTGGTACATAAACATCAACTAAACCACCCCTTCTTCACAAAGTGACACTGAAAATAACATGATTTGTGTTCTTCATGGATCTATGTTTTATGTAAAAATTGAGCTATTCAACGAACAAAAGGTCAAATGCAAATGGCAAATCCTTCTGTCTGAGCCTTGTTGTTGTTTTTAAGTGCCATCGAGTCGGTTCCGACCCATAGCGACCCTGAACAGGGTTTCCGAGGCTGTACATCTTTAGAGGAGCATAAAGCCTCATCTTTCTCCCACGGAGCAGCTTGGTAGTTTCGAACTGCTGACCTAGTGGCTCGCAGCCTGATTCATAACCACTACGCTAGATATTTTAAAAGTGCAGAACACTGTAAGCATAGCTTTTGAGGGGTTCCTCTAATTCTCCACTCTCATAATAAAAATGTACATTGATCCAATGATATGAAACTCTTTTCCTGACTCAAAAGAAATTATGAAAACCCTAAAATAAACTGATCAGGATGAATTACCACTTATCTGGGGCTTTATCCCACTTGTTTGTTATCATTGTTAGATGTCATGAAGTTAAGTTCTAACTCATAGAGACACTATGCATAACAGAATGCTAACTCTGCCCAGTTTTGAGCCATCCTCACAATCAGTGCTACAGATGAGTTGATTGTTGCTACCCTGTGTCAATCCATCTCACATGGTTCTTCCTTTTTTTTCACAGATGCTCCATTTTATGAGTCATGTTATCCTTCTCCAGAGACTGGTGCTACCTGATAATATGTCTGAAGTATGAGAGAAAATGTCTCAACCTCCTTGCTACAAAGGAGCATTCTGACTGTGCTTCTTTCAAGAAAGATTTGTTTGTTCTTCTGGAAGTCCATGGTACTTTTAATATTCTTCTCAAAACCATAGTTCAAACACATCAATTCTTCTATAGTCTCCATTAAACACTGTCCAACTTTTGCATGCATATGAGGCAACTGAAAATACCATGTCTGTGCAGGTTCCCCTTAGTCCTCATACTAATATCTTTGCTCTTTAACACTTAAAAGAGGATTTTTGCAGAAGATTTTCGTAATGCAATATGTTGTTTGATTTCTTGACTCCATGAGCGTGTTTGTGGATTCAAGTTAAAGGAAGTCTTTGACAACTTCAGTTTTTCTCTGTTTATCAAGATCCTATCTATTGTTCCAATTATTATGATTTTCTTTAATTTACCTTGAGATGCAATCCATACTGAAGGCTGTAGTCTTTCATATTCTTCAGTAAGTATTTCAAGTCCTCTTCACTAACAGCAAAAAAGATGATATATAACATGTCACAGGATGTTAATGAGTCTTCCTTCTATCCTGATCCCATGTTCTTCTTTATAATATGCAGCTTCTCAGATAATTTTCTCAGCATACTGATTAAATAATTAGTGAAAGATTACAACCCTGGCACACATCCTTGGTGCTTAAATTTGAATTATAGTAGCATTATGGTATTCCTTGTTGTTGCTGTTGTTACGAGTCATCGAAAAACTTCCATTGCATAGCAACCCTGCATAGGGTTTCTGAGACCTAAATCTTTGAAAGAGCAGAAAGCCTCATATTTTCCCCACAGAGGCTGGTGGGCTCACACCATGGATTTTGTGGTTCACAGTCCAAAGTTTATAGTATGGAGCCCTAGCACAGGCAGCACTAGATTTCACGATTGATCTTGAAATGTTCTTTTTGACAATAAATGTAATGCCATTCCTCAGTGTTGCAAGTGCCAGGGGCTGCCAAAACAACCAACAGATTTGTGTTGGAAGAAGTGTAGCCAGGGTGCTCCTTAGAGGCCAGGATGGCCAAACTTTATCTTTCATACTTTGGACATATTGTCAGGAGGGACCATTCGCTAGAAAAGGATATCATGTTTAGTAAGATAAAGGTCAGAGAATAAGATGAAGACCCCCAACAAGATTGGCCAAGTTGCAGCAGCATCAGTGGGTTCAAGTGTGACAACAATTGTGTGGTTGGCCCAGGATCGGGCAGTGTTTCATTCTGTTGTGCATGGGGTCAGTATGAGTCGGTACCGATTTCATAGTCCCTAACAACAACCATATAACTGTCTGATTCAAATTGGCTAATAGCATTCCATTTCAGCTTACTAATGGCTGAAATATCAATCTTTCTGCAGTCCATTTTATTTCTAACAACTTTAAATTTTCCTAGATTCATACTTCATACATTCTACATTTTGGTTATTAATGGTTGTTTGTAGGAGTTTATTTCTCATTTTGATATGTCCTCTATTACAAATGAAGGTCCAGAAAGCTTTGCTCCATTCACGTCATTATGGTCAATTGTACTGTGAGGAGGCAGCTCTTCCCCATGGTATTTTGAGTGTCTTCCAACATGGGGGGCTCATCTTCTTGCACTAATCTGACAATGGTCTGTTGCTGTTCATAAGATTTTTAGGGGTTAACCATTACAAACTGATGCACCCCTCCTTCTTTCTAGTTTGTCTTAGTCTACTCAGCTGGAACGTGTCTACCATGGGTGATCTTGCTGTTATTTAAAATACTAGCACAAGCTTCCTGCATCACAGCAATGCACAAGTCAGTGCATGAAAAAAAAAAAAAAAAGACAGACTGTGGATATCCCCAAATTTTAAAAATCAAATTGCAATTTTTCTGTTACTATGTTTTCAAGGTCAGCAGTTTGAAACCATCAACAATTCCATGAAAGATGAGGTTTTGTGCTCTTGTAAATATTTACAGTCTCACAAACCCTACACAAGCTATGAGTCAGAACTGATTCCATGGCAGGTAACCTCCACCATCACCACCATACTCCAAAACAAGGAGCTCTGGTGACGTAGTGGGATACATGTTGGGCTGCTAATCAAAAGGTCAGCAGTTTGAACTCAACAGCTACTGCATGGGCAAAACATAAGGCTTTCTACTCCAGTAAAGATTTACAGGCGCAGAATCCCTATATAGGGTGAATATGAGGCAGAGTCCACTCAACAGCACACAACCACCACCATTACTATGTACCAAATTATACCTAAACTAACAATTAGCATAGGAATCTCCTCAAAATCTTAAACTTTATTGTTAAAGTTGTTGGAGAATAGAATTATACAACCCTTGATTTTTTTCAAGCAAAACAAAGAGGAGTTTGTACAGTCACTCATATCACTTGCTGGACTTGGATAAATACAACAGGAGCAGTAGAACAAGATCTTAGACACATCTGCCAGAAAGCTACATGGCTGTAACTATCCCATATGTCCAACTTCTCTTTTCTTGATGTTTTGATATTTTTTGCTGGCTGCCAACTAGAATTGGTTCTTCATGAAATTCAATTTTTAAAATTGGATTAATTATCTTAGTTGCTATAATAATTACTGTAAGATTAATAAAATGGTTTATAAAATGTTTATAAAATGCATGTACTCATAATGCAATTATTGATCCTTTAATAATTGTCATATACTATACTTGCTACACATAAGATCATGTATTTTGAAGAAATAGTAATTCCTTAGAGAATATTGCAGCTCTTTATCTTGGCCAATTCAACTCTCTGCCAAGTATCCCTCCAAAGTCATCCTTGCATGAACACACTCCTTCTTAGAAGATCACAGAAACAGAGGTCCAAGCTATGGCATGCATGGTAAAGACAGAATCAATGGGTGTACACCTACTTTTAATTGAGACAATATGGGGTCTTAAAAGTCTATGTTGAATAGGCAACCATCTAGTAAACACAAGGAAAATAATACCATGCAGAAGGGTATTTTTTTTTTTATAATTGCAATTAATGGATTTCTAAAGACATTTCTCCACCACTCGTCTGTCAGTTTGTCATACTGTCGTGGCTTGTGAGTTGCTGTGATTCTGAAAGCCATGCCACCAGTATTTTAAATACCAGCAGGGTCACCCATGGTGGACAGATTTCAGATGAGCTTCTAGACAAAGACAAACTAGGAAGAAAAAGTGACATACTATTTCTGAATATTTAGTCACTGAAAACATTATGAATAACAGAGAAACACTGTTAGATATAGTGCCGGAAAATGAGCCCCTCAGGTTGGAGGGCACTCAAAATGCAAGTGGGGAAGAGCTGCCTCCTTAAAGAAGATTTGACCATGATAACACAAATGGAGTAAAGCCCATAGGAGAAAAGCCTGCAGGACCTTCATTTATTTATGGGGCAAAACTCAAAATGAAGAGAAACAGCTGTAAACATCCACTGAAAATCGGAACATGGAATGCACGAAGTATGAATCTGGGAAAATTGGAAGTTGTCAAAAATGAAATGGAACACATAAACATCGATATCTTAGGTATTAGTGAGCTGAAATGGACTGCTATTTACCATTTTGAATCTGACAACCACATGGTTTACTATGCCAGGAATGACAAATGGAAGAGGAATGGTGTTGCATTCATTGTCAAAAAGAATATATCCAGATTAGTCATGAGGTACAATGCTGTCTGTGATAGGATAATATCCACGTGCTTACAGAGAAGCCCAGTTAATACCATTATTATTCAAATTTATGCACCAACCACTAAAGCTAGTGAGGATGAAATAGAAGAATTCTACCAACTTCTTCAATCTGAAGTTGATCAAATATGCAATCAAGATGTGTTCATCATTACTGGTGATTGGAATGCAAAGGTTGGGAGCAAAGAGGAAGGATTAGTAGTTGGAAAATAGGGACTTGGTGATAGAAGTGATGCTGGAAAACACATTATGTAATTATGCAAAATCAATAATTTGTTCATTTCAAATGCCTTCTTTAGCCACCATAAGAGATGACTATACACAAGGACCCCACCAGATGGAATACAAAGAAATCAAATTGACTACATCTGTGGAGAGAGACAACGGAAAAGCTCCATATCATCAGTCACAACAAGGCCAGGGTCAGAATGTGGAACAGCCCACCAATTACTCATATGAGTAATTCAAAATGAAGCTGAAGAAAATGAAAACAAGTCCACAAGAGCCAAAATATGACCTTGAAAATATGCCACTTGAATTTAGAGATCACCTAGAGAACAGATTTGATACATTAAACACTAAAGACAGAAGACTACGAGTGTTCTGGGATGACATTAAGAACATCATACATGAAAAAAGCAAAAAGTCATTAAGAAGACAAGAAAGAATAAAAAGACCAAAATAAATGTCAGAAGAAACACTGAAATTTGCTCTCCAGAGTACAGATACTAAAGCAAATGGAAGAAATGAGGAGGTACAAGAGCTGAACAGATAAAGCCAAATATTACAACAAAATATGCGAAGATCTGGAATTAGAAAACCAAAAAGGAAGAACATGCTCAGCATTTTTCAAGCTGGGGAATCTGAAGAAAAAATTCAAGCCTCGACTATCATTATTGAAAGATTCTCTGGGAAAATTATTGAATGATGCAGAAAGCAGCAAAAGAAGATGGGAGGAATACACAGAGTCACTGTACCAAAAGGAAATGGTTGATGTTCAATCATTTCAAGTGGTAGCATATGATCAAAGCCAATGATCCTGAAGGAAGAAATCCAAGGTGCATTGAAGGAATTGTCAAAGGACAAGGCATGAGGAATTGATGGAATAAAAATTGAAATCTTTCGAGAAAGTGAGGTGGCACAAGAGGCACTCACTCATGTCTGCCAAGAAATTTGGAAGACAACTATCTGGTCGACTGATTGGAAGAGATCCATATTTGTGCCCATTTCAAAGAGAGGTGACCCAACGGAATGCAGAAATAACATAACAATCTCTTTGATATTCCATGCGAGTAAAGTTTTACTAAAGGTAATACAGAAATGGCTGCAAGCATACATTGACAGAGAAATTCCAGAGGTTCAAGACAGATTCAGAAGAGGCTGTGGAATGTGGGATTTCATTGCTGATATCCAATGAATCTTGGCTAAAAGCAGAGAATATCAGAAAGATGTTTACCTGTGCTTTATTGACAATGCAAAGGTTTTTGATTGTGTGGATCATGGCAAGCTATAGACAACATTGCAAAGTATGAGTATTCTGGAACAATTAATTGATCTCATGAGGAATCTGTACCTGGACCAAGAGGTAGTTGTTCTAACAGAACATGGGAACACTGAATGGTTTAAGATTAAGAAAGGTATGTGACAAATTTTATTCTTTCACCATACTTATTCAACCTGTATGCTGAGCAAATAATCATCCAAGAAGCTGGGTTATATGAAGAAAAACGTAGCATCAGGATTGGAAGAAGACTCATTAACATCCTGTGATATGCAGAGGATAAAACCTTGCTTGCTGAAAGTAAAGAGGACTTAAAACATTTACTGATGAAGATCAAAGAGCACAGCTCTCAGTAGGGATTACATCTCAATGTAAAGAAAACAAAAATCCTCACCACTGGACCAATAAACAATATTCTTATCAATGGAGAAAAGATTGAAGTGGTCAAGGACTTCATTCTTCTTGGATCAACTATCAACACTCATGGAAGCAGCAGTCAAGAAATCAAACGACATATTATATTAGGCAAATCTGCTGCACAAGACCTTTTTAAAGTGTGGTAGAGCAAAGATGTCAGCTTGAAGACTAAGGTGTGCTTGATCCAAGCCATGATATTTTCAATAACCTATTATGCATGTGAAAGCTGGACAGTAAATAAGGAAGATCATAGAAGAATTGATGCATTTGAGTTATGGTGTTGGAGGAGAATACTGAAATTGCCACAGGCTACCAAAAGAACCAACAGATCCATGTTGGGAGAAGTGTAGCCAGAGTGCTCCTTGGAGACCTAGATGGCCAAACTTCGTCTCTCATATTTTGAGCATTGTGTCAGGATGGACTAGTTGCTGGAGAAGGATATCATGTTTTGTAATGTGGAGGGTCAGAGAAAAAGAGGAAGACCCCCCCCAATGAGATGGATTGGCCAAGTGGCAACATCAATGGACTCAAGCATGGCAACAATAGTGAGGTTGGCCCAGGATTGGACATTGTTTTGTTCTGCTGTGCATAAGAGTGCTATGAATTGGAACCGATTTGATGGTACATAACGACAACAACAACTCTCATAAGTGAGCTAACCACAATGTTTCAGAAATGCTGTAGGGTCTCTTCCCCCATACTGCTCCATCTTCCTCTGACAGCATGTTCTCTGGAAGACTACTTACTCTGGATAACCCCCAAATAACAAGATGATTAACTCAAACTTTATGATTGACTAAATGCTTAAGCAATCTCACCATATTCTAGTGACTGTTAAAGCATGATTTTGTCAATCAGAATTTTTCTCTTGTAATTTCTTAAATTGTCTGCTCTTAAACTCTACTAAAACTTCCTTTTTCCAGGAAAACTTCCAGTTTCCTCATAAAGCAAACTGCCCAATCTGGATAGTCCTATTCCTTCATTAAAAGTCTTTGCTCTAATTTTAACAGTGACTCTAGTTTGCTATTTGACACAAACAAGCACCATAAATATTGTTTCAAAAATTATCAAGAATATGCAGGTGTATAGAAAGATATGCTGACAACTTTGAACTTTTTTTTTTCTAATTATCTCCCTTCCTTATATACAATTGTCTGTTAACACAAACCCTTGGATCATCTTAAAAACATTTCAAATTTGTATGTCCATAGAAAATTAGAACATGCTAAAACACTAAATATAATTTTTAGTTAAAAATACCATTCTTTACCCATCAATTTCTTCCCCTTTGCCCATCCTTACATTCCTTGTAAAATTATATTGTATATTTAATTATTAATTTCTATCTTCACTATTAGAATATTAAGTTCCTAGATGTAAGAATTTTTCTGTTGGGCTTTTAGTACCTAAAACAGAACTTGGCACCAAGTATATGTTCAACATTTATTTGTTAAATGGTGTGGCAATGTAGAATAAGCCTTTGACCACAAGGTCAGTTTGAACCGCTAGGTCAGCAGTTCAAATTCACCAGTCATTCCATGGAAACCGTTATACAGTGTCACTATGGGTCAGAACCAACTTGACAACACTTAACACCAACAAGTAATATAAAAAACAACGACTAAACTGTAACTAACTGAGGCTTGATATTATATATATGTTCAATAAGCATTCCATTCCCAGCACTTGGCAAATAAACCCAAACTAAAGCAACTTCCATCAAGTCATTTCTGACTCACAGTGACCCTATACAGGGTTAACAGAGTATAAATCTTTATGGAATTAGGAAGCATCATCTTTCTCCAAAAGAGTGTCTGGTGTTTTTAAGTTCCTGACCTTGTAGTTAACAGACCAATGACTACTGCTTTCTGACTCCATGAATAAATAAAAATATTAGGGGAGTCCTGGTGTGGCGCTGTGGGTTAATGTGCCAACTGCAAAGCCATTTGAACTGCAAGGTTGGTGGTTCAAGCTCACCAGCTGCTCCTCGGAAACCCTATGCAGGGTCACTATGTATCAGAAATGATTTGATGTCACTTAACAACAACAACAGTTTTACAATTACAAGGCAGGCCAGAGTTGGAACAAAAAAAAGAAAAAAAAAATGTCAAATGCTGAAAAGAGCTGTAACATTTCAAGAATTGAGAGCAAATGTATTTAATATTAGAAAAATTTTAGTAAATGTCAAGGGCAATTTAAGTGGTGGTGGTCGTTATGCACTGTCCAGTCTATTCAGACTGAGGGGTTCCAAGACTATAAATCTTTATGGGAGCAGAAAGCCTCATCTTTCTCCCACAGAGACTGGTTGGTTTGAATTGCTGAGCTTGATATTTGCAGCATAACTTGTAACACACTAAGCTACCAGCAACCCTTAATTTAAGTAGAAGTTACTATATTCTGTATATTAATAGCAGAATATAACTGATTTAAGAAATAATGCCACCACCCGTCTGTCAGTTTGTTGTTTGGTTGTATTATTGTTGTTGTTAAGTGTCATTTAGTGGGTGTTCAGTCATGGCTTTTATATTGCTGTGATGCTGAAAACAATGTTACCAGTATTTCTAATATCAGCAGGGTCACTCATGGTGGACAAGTTTCCGTTGTGTTTCTAGACTACAACAGAAGAAAAAGAGGTAGATAACTTCAGAGTATTTAGCCACTGAAAACCATATGAAGCTCAGTGGAATACTGTTAATACAGTGCCAGAAGATGAGCACCTTAGGTTGGAAGGCATCAAAATATGGCTAGGTAAAAGCTAACAACTAAAAGTACAGTTAGACTCCTGGTGTGATGCTGTAGGGTCACAATGGACAACAAACCACAAAGTCAGTGATCAAATCCACAAGCTGCTCCTTGAAAACCATAAGTCAGACCTGACTCGACGGCCCTTAACAACAACAACAAGAGTACAGTTGACCTTAATGATGTAATGAAAGAAAGCTTTGGAGACAATCTGTTGATGTGATACAAAATAAAAACCAAATGGGTGTAAACAACTGTGAACATCCATTCATTCCTTGTTAAACTTTCACGTGCACATGTAGCAAATGAAAATACCATGATTGTGTTAGGCAAACTTTAGGCCTCAAACTAACACTTTAAAGAGTTGTTTTGCAGAAGATTTGTCTAATATGACCTTTGATTTCTTGACTGCTGCTTCCATGAGTGTTAATTGTGGCTCCAATGAAAATGAAGTCTTTGACAACTTCAATATTTTCTCCATTTATCATGATGTTATTTATTGGTCCAGTCAAGAGCATTATTGTTTTCTTTACATTGAGGTGTAATCTTTTATCTTCATCAGTAACTATCTCAAGTCCTCTTTGCTTCCAGAAAGCAAGGTTGTATCATCTGTATATTATACGTTAGTAATGAATCTTCCTCTAATCCTGATGTTCCTATAATCCAGCTACTTAAGTATGGTGAAAGAATACAAGCCTGATACACATCTTTTCTGACTTTATTAAACCATTCATATTCTACTGTATTGTTCAAATGACTGCCTCAAGTTAGAGTTTATTTTAAAGATGGGAATGGAGCAAAGCTTACAGGACCTTTATGAGCTAATGAAGCACACTTCAAAATGAGAAACAACAGCTGCCAACATCCAATAATCAGAAACTAGAATGCACAAAGTGTGAAACTAGGAAAGTTGGAAGTCATTAAAAATTAAATAGAAACCATAAAGATTGATATCCTAGGCATTGTTGCTTTTGTTAAGTGTCATTGAGTAGGTTCCAACTCATAGCGTTCCTGTAAAGGGTTTCAGAGGAGCAGCTGGTGAGTTTGAATTGCCAACCTTGTGATTCAAACCTAACTTGCAGTTCAGTGCTTATCCTTCATTGACACACCAGGATTCCTAGGCATTAGGAAGCTTAAATGGACTGGTATTAACCATTCTTAATTGGACAATTGTGTGGTTTACTCTGCCAAAAACAACAAATGGAAGAGGAATGGCATCGGATGCATCATCAAAAAGAGCATATCAAGATCTATCTTGAAGTACAATGCTCTTTGTGTTGGGATAATAGCCATATGCCAACAAGGAAGACCAGTTAATACCACTAACGTTCAGATTTAGGTACTAACCACTAATGCTAATGATAATAAAACTGAGGAATTTTGGTGCTATAGGATAAGCATTGGACTGCCAACTGCAGCTAACCACAAGGGATGTGGTTCACATCCACCAGTTGCTCCTTGGAAATCTTATATAGGATCCCTAAGTCAGAACTGACTTAATGGCATTTAACAAAAACAACAATGAACTTCTTCTATCTGAAACTGATCAAACATGCAATCAAGTTGTATTGATAATCACAATGATTTCATATTGACTGGAATGTGAAAGTTGGAAACAGTGAGGAAGAATCAGTAGTTAGAAATTGTGGTGGTAGAAATGATGTTGGAGATTACATGACATAATTTTGCAAGACCAATGAGTTATTCATTGCAAATATCCTTTTTCAACACATAAAAGGTGACTATATATGTGGTCCTCACCATGTTACACAAAAGAATCAAATGACTATATCTATGAGGAAAATGATGGAGAAGTTCAATACCATCAGCCTAAACAAGGCCAGGAGATGACCGTGGAACAGACCAATTGTGCATAGACAAATTCAGGCTAAAGCTGAAAATTGAAGCAAGTCCAGGATCAACAAAACTTGATCCTGAATATATTCTACCTTAATTTAAAGACTCTCTCAAGAATAGATTTTATGTATTAGACATTAATGACTGAAGACCAGAAGAGTTATGACTAAAGATTAAAGACCAGAAGGTGTCAACATACATACTTCAAGATAACAAAAAGCCAATAAATAGGTAGGCAGCGGGGAAAGGACCAAACTGGATGTCACAAGAGTTTCTGAAACATATTCTTGATTGTAGAGAAACCTAAGCAAATGAAAGATATAAGGAAATAAATGAGCAGAAAATTTCAAAAGATGGCATGAGAAGATCAAGTAAATCATTTTAATGAAAATTGCAAAGACCTGAAGTTAAAAAAAAAAAAATTGCGAAAAACATACTCAGCATTTCCCAAGGTGAAAGAACTGAAGAAAATGTTAAGTCTTGACTTTCAGTATTGAAGGATTCTATAGGAAAATTATTGAATGAAGCAGTCACTCTAATTAAAAAAAACAATTGGTTGGTGACCAACCATTATCAAGGGGTAGCATATAATCAAAAACCAATTGTTCTGAAGGAAGAAGCTTAAACTCACTGAAGCTATTGGCAAAAAAAAAAAAAAAAAGTAAGGCTTCAGGAATTGATGGAATACAAATTGAAATGTTTCAACAAACTGATCCAGTACTTGAGGCTCGTACCCATCTATGCTAGGAAATTTGGAAGACGGCTATTTGGCAAAGAGATTGGAAAAGATTCATGTTTGTGTCCATTCCAAGAAAGGTGACCCAATGGAATGTGGAAATCATGTAACAATATCATCAATACCACATGCAAGTAAAATTTTCCTGAAGATAATTCAAAAACTGTTCCAGCAGTACATCAACAACTAGCTTCCAGAAATTCAACCTGAAGTCAGAAGAGGATGTGGAACTAAGAATATCGTTGCTGACATAAATTGGAATTTGACTGAAAGCAGAGCATATCAGAATGATGACTATTCAAAGACATTCAAATGTGTGGATAATAACCTATGGATAAGATTGTGAAGAACTGGTAATCAAGAACACTTAATTGTGCTCACAAGGAACCCATACCAAGAGGTATTCATTCAAACAAAACAAAAGGATATTGAATGCCTTTAAATCAGGAAAAGTATAAGTCAGGATTGTACCCTTTCATCATATTTATTCAGTCTATATGCTAAGAAAATAATCTGAATAGTTGGATAATATGAAGAAATATGCACTATCGGGATTGGAGGAAAACTCATTTAAAACTCTCCAAAATGCAAGATGACACAAACTTGTTTGCTGAAAGCAAAAAGAACTTGAAATGCTTACTGACTGGGCTACTGTGAATTTACTTGATATTCCTTTTCTATCAAAAGTTTTCTAAACTCTGTAGAATAAGCAGTGGGCTGCTAACCATAAAGTTGGTGATTTAAGCCCACCTTAGTAACCCTATACAGAGTCACTATGAGTCAGAACTGACTCGCTGGAACTTGACAACAAATGATTAGGTGAAACCATGATGAAAATGAAAAATAAAGAGAAGTTAGAATACTTATTGATGAAGAGCAACGATTACAACCCTCAGTATGAATTACCCATCAATGTAAGAAAAACAAAAACCTAACAATGGCACCAATAAATAATATCATAGTACATGGGAGGGGAAACATTGATGTTGTCAAAGACTTCATTGTGCTTCTATCCACAATTAACACTCCTGGAAGTAGCAGTGAAGAAATCAAAGGACCTATGCTGTTGTTGTTTTGTGCCGTGGAGTTGGTTCCAACTCATAGCGACCCTGTACAGGGTTTCCAAGGCTGTAAATCTTTACAGAAGCAGAAAGCCTCATCTTTCTCCTGCGGAACAGCTTGTAGTTTCGAATTGCTCACCTTGCAGTTTGCAGCCCTATTCATAACCACTATGCTACCAGAGTTCCTTAAAAGACCTATGGCATTAAGCATATCTGCTGCAATAAAACTCTTTAAAGTGCTAAAAAGATCAAACATGTCAATTGGAGGACTAAGAAGTGCTTGACCAAAGTGTTGCTTCATATACCTGTTTGATACAGACAATGAATAATGAATATCATAGAAGAATGGATGTATTTGAATCATGATGTTGTTGAATATTGAAAGCACCATGAAATAGAAAGGATGGAAAACTCCCAAATACAATTTATAAAGCAAGCATAACCCTCATACCAATACAACGGAAAGACATTGCTAAAAAAAGAAAATTATAAACCAATATCCTTCATAAAGGGTTCTGATGTGGTGCTGTAGGATAATGAACTCAACTGCAAGGTGGTTTGAACCACAAGGTCAGCAGTTCAAACTCACCAGCTACTCCTTGGAAACCCTACACAGGCAGCACTGACTCAACAACACTTGACAACAACAACAACATCTTTCATGAACAGAGATGCAAAAATTCTCAACAAAATTCTCGACAATAGAATTCAACAACACATCAAAAATATAATATTTATGACTAAGTAGGATTCATACCAGGAATGCAAAGATGGTTCAATATTAGAAAAACAGTCAGTATAATACATCCCATAAATAAAAGAACCACATGATCATATTAAGTGATGCAGAAATGGCATTTAACAACATCCAATATCCATTCCTGATATAAACACTCAACCATATACGAATAGGAGGGGCATTCCTCAGTATAATTAAGAGCACACATACAAATCCAACAGCCAACACTACGCTAAACAAAAAGAAAGGGAAAACATTCCTTTGTGAACAGGAACCAGACAAGGATGCCCTTTATAATAATTTCTATTCAATATTGTGTTGGAAGTCTCAGCCAGAACTATAAGGCAAGAATGGAAAATAAAAGTTATCCAAACTAGCAAAAATGAAGTAAAACTCTCTAATAAAACTGTGTGTGATTCGATACACAGTAAAGACCAAAGACTCATCAAGAAAATTATTGGAATTCATTGAAAGATTCAGGAACGTAGCAGGCCACAAGATCAATATATAAAAATCAGTTAGATTTCTCTACACTAATAATGACAACTCTTAAAATGAAATCAGGAAAACAATAACAGTTACAACAGTACCCAAAAGATGAAATATTTAGGAATAAATCTAACCAGAGAAACAACAAAGAAAACCACAACACTACAAGAAGCCTAAAGAGACTTACAAAAAATGGAAGAATATGCCATGCTCATGGATAGAAAGATTTTTTGTTATTTTGGGTGCTATTGAGTCAGTACCAACTCATAGCAACCCAGTGCACAACAGAATGAAACACTGCCTGGTCTTGCGCCAACTTCACAATCAATGCTACTCCTGAGCCCCTTGCTGCTGCCACTGCTACAAATCCATCTCATTGGGGTCTTCTTTTTTTCTCCGACCCTGCACCCTACCAAACATGATGTCCTTCTCCAGTTACTTGACCCTTGTAATAATATTTCCAAAGTATGAGAGAGAGATGAAGTCTGGCCATCCTGGCTTCCAAGGAGCACTCTAATGGTACTTCTTGGCAGTCCATGGCACTTTCAATATTCTCCTCCAACACCATATCTCAAAGACATCAATTCTTCTATGATCTTCCTTATTCACTGTCCAACTTTCACATGCATTTGAGGTTACTGAAAATGCCATGGCTTAAGTCAGGTGCAATTTAGTCCTCAAACTGACATCTTTGTTCTTCAGCACTTTAAAGAGATCTTGTGCAACAGATTTTCCCAGTGCAATACTTCCTTTGATTTCTTGACTACTGCTTCCATGACTGTTGATGGTTGATCTCAGCAAAATGAAGTCTAATACAACTTCAATCTTCTCTCCATTTATATGGATGTGTTTATTGATCCAGTGGTGAAGATTTTTGTTTTCTTTACATTGAGATGTACCCCATACTTAAGATTGTGATCTTTGATATTCATCATTAAGCATTTTAAGTCTTAACACTAAACTTAAAGTCTTAGCACTAGTGTAACACTAGAAAGACTTAACACTATAAAAATATTAACACTATCCAAAGTGATCTATAATAGATATAATTCCATCTCAATCCAGATCCTAACACCATTATTTAAAGAGCAAGAAAAACTAATCACTAACTTTATACCGAAAGGAAGACCTCAGATTAGCAAAGCTCTATGTAAGAAAGCAAAACCTATTTGGAGATTTATCACTTTCTTATCTCAAAATCTACTACACAGTCACTGTGGTCCAAACAGATTGGTACTGATATAATGAAAGACACATTGATCAATGGAACATAATTGAGAACTAAAAAGTAAATCTATACATATACAGTCAAATGATTTTTCACAAAGGGTCAAAACACAACATGTGATGCTGGCAAAGCTGGAAATCCATTTGAATGAAATGCAAGCCATTTCTCACACCATAAAAAAAAAAGAAAGAAAGAAAAGAAAAGTGGATTAAGCACCTAAATGTAAAACCTAGAACTATAAAGTTATAGATGAAAAAATAGGTACAAACTTAGGGGCTCTAATACATGGCATAAACACACTGTCAAATATAACTAAAAACACATAAATAGTGGAAGACAAACTAGATGACTGGGACCTCCTAAAAATGAACACTTATGTGCACCATAAGATTTCACTAAAAGAGTAAAAAGAGAGCCCAAAGATTGGGAAAAAATATTTTTGGCAATGATTTATCAGACAAAATACTAATCTCTAAAATGTATAAAAAAGTACACCACCTCTACAAGAAAAAGACAGTAACATTTTGTAGAGGACATCAGCAGATATTCAACCAAGGAAGACATTCAGGCAGCCAACAAACATATGAAGAAATGTTCATGATTATCAGCCATTATAGAGATGCACATCCAAACGACAATGCAGTTATAAAAACAGTAAAAACAATTGCTGGTGAGGGTGTGGAGAGACTGGGAACCTTCTACATTGCTGGTAGTGGAGTGCCATGGAGTTGATTCTGACTCATAGTGACCCTGTACAGGGTTTCTGGGGCTGTAAATCAATCTTTATGGGAGCAGAAAGCCTCATCTCCTGCAAAACTGATGGCAGTTTCTAACTGCTGACTTTGAGATTAGCAGCCCGACTTGTAATCACTATGCTACCAGAGACTGTAAAATCATTCAACCACTTTGGAAATTGATACGGCATTTCCTCAGAAGTGGAAATAGACCCAGAAATTCCTCTACCTGGTACATAGCCCCAAGAAATAAGAGCCAAAACACGAGTAGATATATGCACATGGATGTTCATCACAGCAAAGGTCACAATAGCAAAAAGATAGCCACAACCCCTGATGCCCATTAATAGAAGAATGGATAAACTAACTTTGGAACATATAAACAATGGAATACTAGGTAACAGTGAAGAATAATGATGAATTTGTGAAAAACCTCATAACACTTATGAACCTGGAGAACATTATTCTGAGAGAAATGAACCAATCACAAACAGACAAATATTTTATGACACCACTATTATAAAAACTTTAAAAATGTTTTTTCATGCTAAAACAAATATTCCTTGATGGTTACCAGGGGTGGGACTACCACTTGTCTGTCAGTTTGTCCTACTGTAGTGGCTTGTGCGTTGCTATGATGCTGAAAGCTATTCCACAGGCATTTTCAATACCACTGGGGTCACACAGGGTGGACAGATTTTCAGCTGAGTTTCCAACTAATAAAGACTAGGAAGCAGAGACAAACATACCGTTTCAGAACATTTAACCACTGAAAACCTTATGAATGCTGTGGAACACTGTCAGATACCACCAGAATATTGAATATTGAAAAACTATAAATAGCACAAGCAGCATAGTATCAGATATAGTACTGGAAGATGAGCCCCTCAGGTAGGAAGACATCACAGTACGACTAGGGAAGAGCTGCTTCCTCAAAGTAGAACTGAATGCAGCTACTCCAATAAAGTAAAGTTTTCAGGACCTTCATTTGGTGATGAGTCACAACTCAAAATGAGGAGAAGCAGCTGTAAGCATCCATTAATCATCAGAACATGGAATATGCAAAGTATGAATCTAAGAGGATTGGAGGTTGTCAAAAATAAATTGTAATACATAAACATCAATATGCTACTAGGCATTAGTTAAGCTGAAATTCACTGGTATTAGCCATTTTGCATCTGACAATCATGGCTCATTATTTACTATACCAGAAAAGACTATTTGAAGCAAAATGTTGTCACATTCATCATCAAAAAGAACATTTCAAGATATATCTTGAAGCATAATGCTGTCTATGATAAGATGACATCATATGACTACAAAGAAGACCAGTTAATACCAATATTAGTCAAAATTACACTCCAAACACTAAAGCCAGAGATGATGAAATTGACAAGCTTTACTAACTTCCTCAGTCTGAAATTGAATTGATCAAACATGCGATCAAGATGTATTGATAATTACCAGCAACCGGAATGCAAACATTGGAAACAAAGACAAGGGATCAGTAGTTGGAAAATAAGGCCTCAGTTATAGAAACAATGCAGGAGATTGGATGATAGAATTTTACACCAATGACTTCTTTATTGAAGATAGCATTTTAAAAAAACTTAAAAGATGACTATACACATAGATCTCACCAGATGGAATACATAGAAATCAAAATTGTAAATTGTGGGAAGAGGCAGTAGAAAGAGTCCATATCATCAGACAAAACAAGGCATATACATCTTATTTTTTTAAATCAATCTCAGCAATATTTTGCAGTGATGCGCACTTTCCCTGGTCCTTAGAATGTAACATATTTATGTTGTTGTTCGCTATGACAACATACTGGCACTCAATATTTCCATATCTCAGAACACCCTGAAATTTAACTCACTGTTGTTGTTGTTAAGTGCCACTGAGTTGGTTCCAACTCATAGTGACCCTGTCTGTATAGTGTTTCCAAGGAGCGGCTGGTGGGTTTGAACTGCCAGTTTTGTGGTTAGCAGTCCAGTGTTTCTCCTACAGTGCCACACCATGACTCCTTAGGAGCAGCAAAACAGATGTTAAAGATTTAGAAATTATGACACATTCTCCTTTGTCCAAGACACCCTCAGATGACAAGATGCAATCGCTAAAGCCTTCATTTTAGCTTTAATGCTTCTTAGTGGAGGGGTAATTTTAATCAATATAACACAGCCATACTATTGCCATATACATCAAATCTAAATATTTAATTTTTTTGGTAAATTACTAATTTCAACAGTTAGAGTACTTTTTGCCTAATCCTAAACAATAGCAAAAATATTACACCCAGAATAAAGATACTGTTTTTTGTTGTTGTTAATTTCTTTTTAAAGATAATATGTTGTTGTTAAGTACTATGGAGTCAGTTCTAACTCATAGTGACCCTGCTCAGTGTTTCCGAGCCTGCAAATCTTTACAGGAGCAGAAAGCCTCATCTTTCTTCTGTGGAACAGCTGGTAGTTTTAAACTGCCGACCTTGAGGTTAGCAGCCCAGTTCATAACTTACACCTAATGTACCAGCAAGCAGTTATTGAGGTAGTTAGTTAAGATAATAAAAGCACCAATAGCGCCTAAAAAAATTTCCACATGAAATTCAAAATCTTTAGTACTTAGCTTCCATATTATGTGTACAGTAAAATTTGGATAGAATGCATTGAAAATCATGGACCCAAAACAAAACACAAGTCCTTCACTGGAAGTCTCTTATGCTATACTTTCCTCAGTGCATTACAGTTGTTGTCAAGTACCGTGGAGTCGGTTCCAACTCATAGTGACCCTGCACAGGGTTTCCAAAGCTGCAAATCTTTACAGGAGCAGAAAGCCTCATCTTTCTCCCGGGGAACAGCTGGTAGTTTCGAACTACCGACCTTGAGGTTAGCAGCCCAATTCGTAACCACTACACTACCAGAGCTCCTTCAGTGCATGACAGTAAAGAACCTCTATTTGCCATACAGAAAGTTCTGATATACATGGTAGCAAACACCCATTATGTAACAATAAAGCACCCATCCTAGTAATCAGAACTCTTATTAAGAACAACAGAACAACTAAGTGACTCATCAGCTTGTATGCTTTCTCTATTCTAGCAATTTGGGGCAACTGTGGGGAAGTTACAAGTTGTTTATGTGCAACCCAAAATGACAGGCAACAGAAGTTACTAAGCAACATTAAGTGCTTGCATTTTTCTAATCTTTGAAAGCTTCCTCGTGCTGAATAATCCTACAATATAAAAGTAAAGGTAAAATCAATGTGGGAGTCATGTTTTTGACTGAATGAAAATGTTTTGCTCAATAATTCTCAAATTCTGTTTCACCATGAGCACGTCTGTCTTGGTTTTACAGATTACTAATCCTCTTATGCTCACATTAACACAAGAAAATAGTTCTATAGTGAATCAAGTAAGAACTAATTCTTGCACGGTCACATATTTGAAATTAAAGTATTTTGGGGGGATGGGAGTGGGAAGATTCTCCAGGAGTCTTAAAGCTAGGTTGTTGCTGGTGGTGGTGATGTGCCATGAAGTCTGTTACAAATCATAATAACCTTGTACAAGGTTTCCAAGGCTGTATATCTTTACAGGAGCAGAAAGCCTCATCTTTCTCCTGTGAATTGACTGGTAGATTCAAACTGCTGACCCTGCCCTTAGCAGCCCAACATATAACCCACTACATTACCAGGGCTCCTTTAAAACTGTTAAATGCCTTCGAGTTGGTTTCAAATCATAGCAACCTTGATAAAGTTTCCAAGGTTGGCAGTCCAATGCTTATCCTACAGTGCATGCCAGGACTCCTTAAACTAGCTTTATTGTTGTTAAGTGCTGGCAACTTCTAAGGACCCTGCGTAAGGTTTCCTAGGAGCAGCTGGTGGGTTTGATCTGCGAACATCTGGTTTGCACACTAGTGCTGATCCTTCAGAAGTTCAAAACTAGCTTACTCTCAAGTAAATATCATCTGCTATTTTTTTCTATCTCACTCTTTGGTTTCTTTCATAGGACTTGCTACAACACAAATAATAGCACGTAACTTGTTTCCTTGTTTATATATGTTTGCTTCTGTGTTTCTTTCATTAAAGATTAACTTTCACAAGTGCAAGGACTCTTCTACTATTGTTACTCTTCCTTCCCAGAGCCTAGCACTGTGCCTGGCAGAGTAGGCCGTCAATGATTGAAGAATAAAACATGATGCTAGTTGTGTTATTTATTAAAGTGATAGTTTTAATATCCAGATCTACTTATATAAATCTTGAAGTTCCCAGAAGTAGCTGAGCGCTCTATGCTGTATCCAAAATACACCCCAGGAGGGCATGCCAAGGGAGAACTCATTATTAGTCCTTATTTGTTTTCATAAAAGAATAAGCAAAGTAGTTCTTTGGCCACAAAACCAAGAAAAAAAAAAAATACTTTCTTGAATTCTCTGTTTCAGCAAAGCAATTGCTGAATAAACTATAGACTCATCTGCTCTACTTAAATTTTTTTTTTTAGGTCAATGATCCTATAATGTTTTTCCACTGTGCCTCTATTTCTTCCCCCTTTCAAGTTCATATCATTCATAAGAATTCAATCTAGATAGTAAGAGGTTTCTTCACTTAAGAGGTTTTCTTATCCTAGTATGTTATACTACTATACAGATAATAGCCAATATAGAGTAAAACAAAATTTCACTGTTTTGTACATTAAATGGATGATATAGCGTAGTGGTTACGAATCGGGCTGCAAACCTTAAGGTCAGCGGTTCGAAACTACCAGCCGCTCCGCGGGAGAAAGATGAGGCTTTCTACTCCCGTAAGGATTTACACCCTCGGAAACCCTGTACAGGGTCGCTATGGGTCGGAACCGACTCGACGGCACTTAACAACAACAACAACAATTATAACCATAGTTTAAGAATAGCAGAGAAGCAAAAATGAAAGATGCTTTATGTTAGGTACAAGGACCCAAACCCAAACCAAATACTACTGAGTAGATTTGGACTTATTGTATATGGCTTCTGAAGCTGTAAATCTTTATGGGGGCAGAAAACCTCATCTTTCTCCCATGGACTAGCTGTTGGATTTGAATTGCCAACCTCAGCAGTCCAGAACTTATCCTGCAGGACCTCCAAATTCCCTTAGGTAAGAGGAAGGAAATTAACATTTCTGAGGATGGTGGATTTTATATCAGTCTTTCTCTGGATGGTTTACGTGTATTATTATCTAGCTTAATTATGTTAACAGCTACTCCAATTTGTACATTAAAAGCATAATAATTAATAAAGACACTAAAAAGGTGTTTATATTAGCATTAAATACTTTTATGAGTCTCATTAAAATCTTTTTACTATGATAAAAGTGAAATAGGCATTTTTTAGATTTAAATTTTACTTACGACTTTTTTTGTAAGGCTCTTCTATTGTTTAACTAAAACAATATTTCAGTAAATAGGAAATAAACAGTTAATTTTCTTAGTATTTATTTTGTACATTTGGTTGTAAGTTCTGGTATATATAATTAAAGTACAGAATTTTATGAAGTAGGTTCACATTTCATTGTTTTAAGTAGCACTGTTTTATATCAGGGAAGCTAAAGCACAGAATTTAAGTTACTTATGCAAAGTCACTTAAATTGTAAGGATTGGAGCCAAGCTAGTCTGAAGGAGATTAAATTCTTAACCCTTAAACCACAGTGTCCAAGAAGGGAGTGAAGAAACTAAAATAAATATCTTGGCATATTGGGAACTTATATATGGAGTTCACGGCTCCATATACTTGGTCATAATTCATCTCCCCATGAACAATAAAAATAAGATAGAAACCTGGGTCTTCTTCAGGGATGGGAAGCATATTAATAAGGAAGACCCTGCAGCCTCACTAGGGCAATCTCATCCTGAAATTACTCTGTTGATCAATCCAAGCAAATTTTAAATAGCTACCACACTTCTCAACCCATTTGTTTTCTCGTTATTCTTGCTTATTTAATACCTGATTCAAGTGGATTAGAAAGAGAATAAAATAGAATAATTTGACATAGGAAGGTACTTTGAAAATACTATAGTTAGGGAGCCATACATAATATCTGGTTTATATTATAATATGATATAATGAAATAAGTTCATAAAATCATTAATAAAAAAAAAATCTAAATGATCAAGCTTTAGGGATTAAGGTCCATAAAACCATTGTCATAGGTTTTGATCATAGCAATCCTGGAGGACAGAACAGAACTTCCCATAGGCTTTCCAAGACTGTATGGCTTTATGGAAGCACACTGCCGCATCTTTCTCCCACAAAGCAACTGAAGGGCTTAATTGGTTCTATTAAAAAATACACACAAGAAAGACCACATGAAAATCGTGCACAGAAAGAAAAAAACAAAACAAAACACTGTCATAACTACATGGAAAATGATTCACTCAGAAAATGCCTGCATAGTTAAAACACAGAGAAAAATCCTCCCGTTTATGTTATAAAGTAATAAACTCTAACCTGAATCCAAATCCAATCCTACCTTTTATACGAAAACATTTCTATATGTGTATTTGTCTGTGTGAGCAGTTTCCTTGTGCCCATTTATGACAATGTAGTTTTTCCTGGGCACAGTTTTTGTGTGGGTTGCTTTCATGTGCATTTTTTTTTTTTTTCTTGTTAGGAGTTCAGGCTGCTGACCTTTCAGTTAGTAGTCAGGTACTTTAACCACTGCATCATCAAAGCTCTTTAAAGATGTGAAAACATTAGAATAAAGAGAAGACCGAGGAAATTGAACATAAGAAATACTATTACAATGAGGCATATGTTAGAAGAAACAAGATATGCATGAAATATTATGACTTGTTGAGAGTTGGAAGCCACTGATAGTTAACAGTGACTTGAGTGCATTTTAGTTAAAAGTACAGTCTCTAGAGTCAGATTGTATGGATTCAAGCCCTCGTTCTATTTCTACTGTTTGAAATTATGGGCATTTCACTTAATTCCTTTTGTCAGAGTTTACTCTATTCTAAATTGTTGTTGTTAAGGGCCATTGAGTCAGTTCCAACTCACAGCAACCCTGTATGAGATTCTGAAGATAGGCTGGTAGGTTTGAACCATCAACCTGGTGATTAGCAGTCCATTGCTTATCCTACAAAGCCATACCAGGATTCCTATCTAAATATGTGATGAGTGTATTTGGGCTCTGGTAGCGTAGTGGTTACAAGTTGGGCTGCTAACCTCAAGGTCAGCAGTTTAAAACTATCAGCCGTGTTCTGTGCAAGAAAGATGAGGCTTTCTGCTCCCGTAGAGCGTTACAGCCTCAGAAACCTTATACAGGGTCTCTATGAGTCAGAACCAACTACACGGCACACTACCACCACCACTATATTTGCCCTGATAACTCAACTGGTCGTTATGAGTCGGAGTCTACTCCATGGCACTAACAACAACAACAAATTTAAGCAAAATGCTTCCTATAGCAACTAGCATGTAGTAAGAATTCAATAGAACTTTGTCAATATGTTCAAGCAGCAAGATGAAAATAGTCAATGCTCAGGAGAACCAATTTTGTATTTGAACACCTCATTTAACAATTAAGTCCCTGAATTAAACTTACTTCTAACCCCAATCTCCAGTGTGACAGATGACAACATATAGATTCAGGGTCAACAAACAATTGAAAAATTCATCACCCTATGCCTCTCTAGGGGATGTGGGTTAAAATTCTGAACTGTTAACCACAAGGTTCGTAGTTCATAACCACTAGCAGCTATGCAGAAGAAAGATGAGGCTGTCTGTTCTAGTAAAGATTTGTTGTTGTTGTTGTTAAGTGCCATCGAGTCGGTTCCGACCCATAGCGACCCTGTACAGGGTTTCCGAGGGTGTAAATCCTTACGGGAGTAGAAAGCCTCATCTTTCTCCAGCGGAGCGGCTGATAATTTCGAACCACTGACCTTAAGGTTCACAGCCCGATTCGTAACCACTATGCTACAGTCTCAAAAATCCTATGGAGTGGTTCCACTGTGTCCTATAGGGTGCCTGTCAGTCAAAACAGGTGGCAGTGGGTTATGCATCTGTCATTAATTTAGTAACATCAACTTTGCTTATGGAGTATATTTATTTATTTTCAGATTTGGAAACAACAGCTTTTTTCCTCCTTGGAGTTGTAGATATTGGCATATTTCCAACAAAAAATAACTGAGTTAAGAACATTGTGTTTCAAATGTAATACAGACTTCTTGTAAAAAGGCAAAGTCTTCATTTCACATTGTTGACTCAGATAATATTTTTCAAAAATTCAGTTGTTTAAATATAGCATGCTGAGAAAGACCAATCCAGAAATACTGTTTGGCTCTATGCCCACAACATTTTCATTTTATTCTGTTAGTGTTTGTCTTGTGACAAGTGACAGTAATCACGTTAGCCTCCGTAACACTTTAATTTACCTAAACGAACCATTTTGTTTTCCTCCTTACTAGTTAGAGATGGCCTTTAACTTCCTGTTACATTTTCAGAAAATGATTATACCAGAATGAGTGGTCTTTCCAAGCACTCTTTTACCTCTTCACTCATTATCTGGTCTGTCTACCCCATTTTCCTCTGAATCATGATTATTTTCTCTTAAAAAAATGCATGTAAAGGAGGTTATCTGATGACAAACCTAATCTATGTTTTATAATCAGACTTTATGGCTATTAAACACATGGTCTGAGTCTAAGCTTCAACTGTGATGACAAAAAAATCTCTGTCCAGCATACATCCCAAAGTGTTTCTTTAAGAGTCCTTCAAGACCCAGGATTTGGATGAATTCTTACAACAACTTCTGACTGTGTAATTCTCTTATTTTCATTTATCTCTCTCGGTTTCCAACTGTGGATTTTGGAGTTCTGGTGTGGCACTGCTGGTTAATGCTCTTGACTGCAAAGTCAGTTTAAATTGCAAGGTAGGTAGTTCAAGCTCACCAACTGCTCCTTGGAAACCCAATACAGGGTCACTATGAGTCAGAACTAAATCGATGGCACTTAACAACAATAATAATTATGGACTTAGGGCCAATTTAGTTTCCTCAGGTAGATACAGTCTTGGGTATTACTAGAGCAGGGAGGTCTCTCTTGACTGGTGGTTTGAGTTCTCAAGCATTCCCCATCTATTCTATCCACAAAACAACAGGCTCACCCCATTTAATCTATTGTATTGTTGTTGTTTTGTTAAGTGCCATTTACTTATTACAATGAATGACTAGTTGTCAGTTGCTGCAGATGCAGGAATGGTAGGCACTTTCCAATTCACAGTGATCCTGTATAGGGTTTCCAAGGAGCTGCTGGTAAATTTGAGTTGTTTTTGCTGTTAAGTGCCTTTGAGTTGGTTCCAACTCATAGCAACCCTGTATAGGGTTTCTGAGGAGCGGCTAAAGAGCTTGAACTGCTGACCTAAGGTTCAAACTGATCTTGCAGACTAGCATATTAGCCTACAGTGCCACTGAGTAGAGTACCATTTTTATAAACATAGTGGTCAAGTTATTAAGAGTTAGAGTTAATCACACCTAAAGGATAATTTTAACTCTCCATTTATGAAATATGTTGCCCTAGGAAATTTACTTATTTCCTCTGGGAATGAGTTGCTTATAAATGGGAGAGGAAACCTTCTTCCTCTTGTAGATGTTATACCATAAATGAGAAAATACATCAAAGTGCCTACCATTACTGCATTTGCAGCAACTGACAACTAGTCATTCATTGTAATAAGTAAATCATTTGTTGTGTTGTTGTTAAGTGCCGTGGAGTCGGTTCCGACTCATAGTGACCCTGTACAGAGTTTCTGAGGCTGTAAATCTTTACGGGAGCAGAACGCCTCATCTTTCTCCAGCGGAACGGCTGGTAGTTTTGAACTGCTGACCTTGCGGTTCACAGCCCAATTCGTAACCACTATGCTACCAGAGCATTCAAAAAAATCCTGGAGCTACCAATGACTTGAACATACTTTGTACATGGGACTCTTACCTTAAGTCAAATTTTGTGTTGGTGTTTTACAAAAAAAAAGTCATAGATGGGCAGAACAATAGAAGGAGTCTTCCTCACAATTTTGCTCTGGGCAGATGGTACCAAGCCAGATATTACTCTTATAAAAAATAGTTCAATAGTATAATGCATGCAGTGGAGCACTGGAGGTACAATTTTTAAAGAAGACCACAGTTGCTAAATAAAAAAATCAGCAGTTTGAACCCACCAGCAGCTTTAAGGGAGAAATATGTGACAGTCTGTTTCTACAAAAATTACAGCTTTGGAGACTGTATAAGTTTTAACTTGGTCATATGCTATCCAATAGGGTCACTTTGTGTGGGAATTGACTAGATGACAATTAATTTTATAAATGACGATCTGGTCTTCAGGCCACCAGGAGAAACACTCAGGAAAGTAAATTCTTAAAAATAACTGTTTCAAGTTTATATTTACATTACAGTCATTATTGGTGGGGCAGAATTAGATTGGGGGGCAATCAGTCATCTCTTTGTCTGGTTTATCTGACTATGACCCTTTGTTTTTCCAATACTGTGCAAGGAAAAGCATGAGCCATTGGATACCTGCTTGGTTCAGACATTGTCCCAGAACATTTTATCAGTGACTTTAACCTTAAAATCATTGTTTTATTTCAAAAGTGATTTTGACAATCATCTTCCCAGACATGATATGAGATTTGTTTTTTAGTGCTGTGGTTAGGTGTCCTTGAATAGGTTCGGATTCATAGTGAGTCTTTTTAGGGTTTATGAGGAGAGGCAGGCTTGAACTCCTCACTGTGTAGTTAGCAGTACAGTGCCATACCAGGGATCCTGTTTATCAGTGTTGTTGTTTTGTTGTTAAGTGCCATTGAGTTGATTCTGACCCATTGCATCCCTGTATAGGGTTTCCAAGGAGCGGCTAGTAAACTTGAACTGCAGACCTTGCAGTCCAAACCAAATAAAGCCACGCCAAGACTCAGTAGGACAACCAAAAGATGAAGCAGTGATATTGCCACAATTCCACTTCACTTAACTTAAGTTTAAATTTGTAAAGAAACGTTGACTTCTGGACATCAGTTCCATCCAGCCTAAATTCCTTTCTCTTCAGCTACTAAATACCAAAGGTTCAGGCAATAGTCTATTTTAGAGTATCAGGGGATTGCATGCAGGCTCAATCCAATCAGTCTTATAGATGGTTTCTTTTCTTCTTTACTTCTGTCTAAAATTTGAATCACTCTTACATATGCACTAGTATAAAATTGTATCCCATAAATTGTATTTTACTCAGCGATTCACAAAGTCACATGTAGAAATTATACGCAGAAAATGTATGTGTGTGTAGATTAGCTTGTCTATAACAATTTAGGTACTCTGACAATGTCATTAATATTAACTCAGCCATTATATCTGTAGATCCCTGAGATGAACAGCAAATTAGGCAAATTACTTTAAGTTAAGTTCTGGGCATATTTTACTTTTAATATAAAAATGAAGAATAGGTAGATTAGAAAAAGAATTTTTCTAATTTTTCTTACAATTTAAAACTGAGCTAATAGAAAAGTGGTCTTTGATTTCCTCTTTTACTGAAGGAAGATTTCAGATTGACTTTGCATTTACAATAGCTTTTTAATCAGTTTGTTTTTGGTTTTTCCTTTTTATTTTGAGTTGATTGAAAATTTACAGGGCAGATCAGTTTTGCATTCCAGTTTCTTAAGTTTTGACACTCCTTTATTCTTATAGCATTTATGACAGTTTAGGGAAGTGTCCAGTTTAAATTCTTAGACTCTGCTTTTGGTAACCTGTATTTTTTCATTAACCTTTTTTGTTTAAAATATTGCAACATTGATTTCTTTAGTAATCTTGCAACTAAGTCTAACATTTTATGTAACCTGTATCCTTCCTGCTTGATGGATTCTTTTTTGATTTGTGTACTTGCTTTTATTTTCATTAAACTGTACAGTCAGCATGAAAGAAGATATGGTTAAATACCCTAGCATTGTTAGATTTAATTCCTTCTGATTTCCATTCTAAAAAAGACCTTTACCCAGCCTACATTCCCATTTAATTGGTCATTTGCTTCACAATGGGCTGTCCTCTTTTTACCTTCCTGTGAAAGAGTTGGTTATCTACAATTTGAACATTCAATTGAAGTAGTCTTCAAAAAGTTTGTATGCCTTTATTTTTCTGCCAGTAAATATAATGCTGCTTAGTACAAAATTATCTATGCAAAAATCACCACTTTGAAATCCCCAGGAAGAGATTGTTGAGCAAGCGGTGATTATTGTTGTGGCAAGAAACTGAGGGAATCCTTCAGGTCCCACCCACTAAAAGAGTATTTGAATGTTTTTCTCATCATCAGCGTTGCCTAGGTTATTGCCTAGCAGTTTTCTAGGGACCTACTTAGCACTTCATTTTAATTTACTGGTATTGTATATCAAATAATTGTTTTGTTTGTTATATTTGTCTGCTTGTTTGTTTTACAGATTAGGAATAAATCTGGAATGACACAACAATTAACTGATAGCATTTTAATGTCTAAACCAGTCTGTGATTTTATGTTTAAGAAAACAAGCTGCTTTCTCACTCATAACTTTCAGGCGACCACTCTTGTAATGAAATGTAAAACACATTTACCAGTTTTGATTCATGAAATAACAACGGACAGGGAGCTTTCTGCATGCCTAACTAACAAGAGGTATGCAACTAACTGAAGAGAGTAACCCGACTACTGCATAATTAGGACAGGAGCCAGGGAGATAACCCGATTCAACATTTAATGGAGAATTCAAAGATTCACTCCAGAAAGCTAGGCTTTTGTAACTTTCCTCACCATTTCTTCTCAGCTTCCCTTCCCCCACACGCAGACACAGAACACTCAAATTGCCATTCGTGTCTAGTTAAACTTACTGCAGTGTCTGATGCAGCCGAAGGCTGGGTGCATCTCTGAAGCGAGAGCAACTGCTTTTCCGAAGAGGAACTGGGACCAGCCAGCTCAGGATCCCTTCCAATTCACACGCTCTCTGTTCAGTAAGGCTGGCTCGCAGCTCGGCTTCTCCAGAGAAGTGGAGCTTCAAGAACTCTGCTCATAGCATCTTCTCCTCCCTACTTCCACCCCCTTCCAGAACATGGCCCATTCTAAACAGTGTCTGAAAGATGGAAATCCACTTCCAGTCAACAACACAGGCTGCCTGCAGTACACCAGTCCCTAATAATTTGCAACTCAAAAATCGAGGAGGTTAAAAGACGGGGGTTTCCGGAGATTGAAAGTCATCTTTAGCACCCCCTTCCCCACCTCTAACTCCTCCTACTTCACCGCCCCTCACCCCTCCACCACGGCCACCTCCAGTTTCTCACTTAAACTAGGTATCAGAAATTATAATGTTATTCTCGATACCAGAAGGCATTAGAGGGATACTGAATTTGTCAGAGATTAAATACCTGTTGTCCGTGACATCAGTCATCTGTCATCTTTCTTAATCCTTGATTTATATTAAGATGCGTTGATATTATAAGTGTGTGTGTGTGTGTGTGTGTGTGTGTGTGATATGAGGAGGAGGAGGCAATCTGCAAAGCTGCAAGCAACAGCCCTGCCTATCTCTGTCTGCAGCTACTACAGCTGCTATTGCTACTATTGCTGTTGGAGCTCAGGGAAAAATGAAACAGGGATAATGTGCTTTACAGCTCTTTTAGTGCTGGTCCGGTTATAGTGCAGGGAAGGACAGTGCAGGTGTGGGTGGCTGTTCTTGAGTCAATAAGCTTGAATCATTGTGATTACTACCATTCAGGACATATTTCCTTTCTAATAGGAAACCTAGTACCTATCTTCATCTCTCTCTTCTACTAACTTTAGTCCTTGATAAGTCATTGTTCGGTCACCATCTGTTTAACACACTTTAGCAATTGTAGCAGCTGCACGGACTATTGCTATATTAACAATTGGTAACCTGGGGGGAACAGGGGAGAGTTTGGATGAGAGAGAAAAGCAATTGAATATTAAAAATGAAATGTACGGACATGTAATCAATGCTGCACATATGAACCAGGACACAGTTTAAAAATCATCTTTTTGAGCCATGTGTGTAAAATGATTTTCTGGCATAATTAAAAATATGTAGGTCTGTCTATTTCTTACAAAGTATGCAGAATCAGATAGTTATTAGGGAGTGTGCAAACCAGTTTACATGCAAGGTATCTTGATAAGCACATCCCTTGGGGACTCTCAGCTTTCCCAAATCACATCCACTGTGGTTTCAATCCATTAACGTCTCTGTCACCTAAAAGCTCCAGGAAAGCCTACTGATTTCTGAAGTCCATGGACTCTCCTACTCTCTCATTGGTTGCTCATTCTCTGCCCTCATTTTTCTGTAACATATTTTCACATAAGGAAATTTTGAACAGAATTAAGAAGTTAAAGAGGTTCTCAAAGCCCCAAAAGACTGAAATAATACTTCTTAATAATGGCACGGCTGGTTAATGCGCCAGACTGCAAAGCCGTTTGAACTGCAAGATCAGCAGTTCAATCTCAACAGCTGCTCCTTGGAAACCTATACAAGGTCGCTATGGGTCAGAACCGACTCGACAACACTTAACAAGAACAACAGTAACAATTCAAGGAGCTTTGGTAGCGTAGTAGATTATGAACTTGGCTGCTAGACTCAAAGTTAGTAGTTCAAATCTACCAGTCTCTCCACTAGAGAAAGCTGAGATTTTCTGCTCGCTGAAAAATTTACAACATTGGAAACGCTGTGAGTCAGAATCAACTCGTTGGCACACAAATAACGCCACCAATAATAACTTAATTTTTTCTAGCTCTAGTTTGTCTTCAGATTCTTCTTCTAAAAGAGATTGGGTAATAATGACCAACCCCTCCGAGACTGGGTAACATAAGGAGCTCTGGTAGCATAGTGGTTACGGATCGGGCTGCGAACCTCAGGGACAGCAGTTGGAAACTACCAGCTGTTCCGTGGGAGAAAGATGAGGCTTTCTGCTCCCGGAAAGATTTACAGCCTCGGAAACCCTGCACAGGGTCGCTATGAGTCCGAACCGACTCCACGGGACATAACCACCACCACCTCCTAACATACACACTCACACATGCACACACAAACATCATTTCACTGTTAATCTACTTTCTGCTTTTAGTTGTCTGAGCTAAAATGAAACAATTCAATTTTATTTTCAGTTACGTTCATCTTCCTCTAAATAGTTCATATGGGCCATATATGAGTATTATTCTACTTGTTAGGGTTTTGTAATAAGGGTTAAATTATACAGATGAGAAATACCCAATGGAAATATAACAAAGAAAAGAAGTCCAAAAGGATTAAACAATACATCTTATCCTGATTCATTTATATTAGAAAATCATTGTTTTTAACTTACGCAAAGAGTAGTTTATGTGCAAAGCATTTATCAGTCATCTAATAAATATCAATTTACCAAAACAAACCTAGCTATAATTGTAACAGAAAATATCATAGCTTGATAATGTTTTGTTTTCTTTAAATAATACAATACCCTGAATGTAAAGACTATCCAGAATTGTTTTAAATGTCAGAATCCTAATGAAGCATGATATTGTTGTTGTTGTTGTTGTTAAGTGCTGCTGACCCATAGAGACCCTTTCTTTATAGGGTTTCTGAGGAGCAACTGGTGAGCTTGAACCACCGACTCTGTGGTTAAAACCAACTTTGCAGTCCAGTGCATTAAGTCACAGGGCCGCACAAGAACTACCTGATCTTATTACCTTATTATAGTTATTTTCACTTGGTTATATTAAAATACTATTATAAAAAAACATTACAGGTCATGGTGGGTCACTGATAGAGTTTTCACTTTTCCTGCAGGAGAAATAGTTTCACTTCCTTGTTAATATATCTCATGGGCAAACTTCACCTGTCAGTGTGTTGTTATTATGCTGAATAAGTTTCAGAGGACCTTCCAGACTAAATTGGACTAGGAAGAAGAATCTGGTAAACTACTTTCAAAGCTCAGCCCTTGGTGATGGGAAAGGCAATGGCAAGTAAAAATGAAGTACAACCAGACCAAAGTAAATGATGACACTAAGAAGTACACAAGACTAAAAGACAATTTTATAAATAGTGTGGCACTGTAGAATAAGCAAGCACTGGACCCTTTAGACTAGAACTAGATAGTGCTCAGCTCCAACTACCAACCATTCTGACCAGAAATAAAACAGATGGTCCTGAATAGCATAGGAGAAAAACACAGAGCAATACTCAAATTTCTAAAAAATAGGCCATATTTACTGACAAGTAGAAATTCCAGGAACCCGTGAGACTATTGTCCTACAATATCCTTTAAACTTGGATCTCAAATTACTCCTGGAGGTTACCTTTCAACCAAATGACAGATTGACTCATAAAATAAACAATATCACCTGTGATTACTGTGCTTCTCTAAGCAATCATTTCCATGAACCCAAATGGCAAACATTTACCTTAGACCAAAGAGGAGACAGTAAGAGAAAGCCGGAAGCTAGTGCAATGGAAACAGAACAACCAAAATTAAGTAATGAGAATGCTGACACATTGTGAAAAAGTGATGCCAATGTCAAAAAACAAAATACATACAAATTGTTAAGTGAGAATGTAACTTGTTTTATAAATGTTCAAAAACACAGTAAAATATGTTTTTTAAAAATCAGTCAATGAACACTCTGTGGATTTCAATTTTCTAATCTGTACCCTACCACAAAGGTGCAAGGAGCAGCATTTTATTCCATTGTGCGTGGGGTAGACTCAAAGACAGATAACAATAATAGATATAATCTGAAATACTGTTAATAATATTACAACTGTGTTGATTAAATATACATTTTCATACTTGTATAAAAGGCAAAGGAAGGAAATAGGCAAATGTGTTCACTACCAGTAACTAATACATCTGATACATAAGACCCAGCTTATCCACAGTTGATATGATTGGAAATTCAACGTATTTGAGAGGAGTAGTTGGAATTTAAACATTCTTGAGATACCTAATTAATTAGATATCTTTTGTCCAGACAAGCAGGAAGCTAAACATCTGGTCTAAGAAGAGAATGAAGAATCATGACATAATAAAAAAATTGGTAATCAGTGCTTAATGCCAATTTGATGGGTTTCAAAAAATTGCTTGTAACATTACTGAGATTGAAAGAAGAAAGAATTCTATTAATAAAACTACCACACAATACCCAAAATTTGGAAATGGAGCAAGAAATAAGCATTTGGGAATTGACGGTTGATACTTTACCCTTGACTTATTTTAAATTTTGTGGAGGCTACAAATTGCTGCTTTTCAACCCACTGCCCATTCCTGAAAGATGCATATCTAGCCCCTCATCCCTATATTGTCAGAAATTTCACGAGAATCTTTGTACAATTTAACAATTAAAAATATTTATAGAAAAATGCACTTCCTGTATGAACTCAATGATTAGCAAAAAAAAAAAAAGCTATTTTATTTATGAAACTGTAGAAAGAAGTAGCATTTTAATTTTATCTAAACCTGTCTTATCTTCAAAACATCAACTAAATTCTGTAATTTAATGGCACTCATACACTGGAGAAAACGCAAAGTTTGTAAGCGCTATAATGATAGAAGTGATATCTGTTTAGCTCACTCATGCCTAAGTACCTATCAAAGGGTTTTGAACATCTGTCTATGTACAGTAAATAGTTACTGAACAAATGATTGCATAAATAAATGAATCAATCCATCAATGCAGGGCACTGATATGATAAATGAGCGAGGAGTAAAGATGTTTGAATTTTTCCCATTTTATTCTGCTCCTAAGTAACTGTGGCATATGACTCACATCTCACAGTCTTCAAGTATTCTTTCAAGACTATCACTCAAAGACACAACATAATTGTGTAATAAATGTTCTGTTCCCAGTTGTCCTTCAAAACGTATTGTTTTGGTTTTACTATACACATTCAGCCTATAAAATTTCCTAGTATTTCATTTCCTGAACATTTTGCAAAGCAATATATCAAGAAGGGGAGAGTGGTGGCTCTGTAGAACAAGTACTGGATTGCAAACCACAAGGTTTATCCACAAGAAAAAAATGAGGCTTTCTGCTCCCACAAAGCTGTATAGGCTCAGAAACCCAATATAGGGTCTCTATGTGTCTGAATCGACTCGACAGCATGTAACAGCATCCTCAAGGAATTATATAGTCTTTGAAAACAAATCAAGACTCTCTCCAACTTCATGGCTTTCAGATTCATGCTTCTCTTCCAAAAATCTGTGTCTAGCTTAGTGGATATTAGAGTAAATGCTAAATAAAAGATGTGTGTTCCTAAATTATGAGTGTCTGTGATCCTGCTCCCTGTAAAGAAGGTAATAGTCAAACATAAAACAATGATAAGAAACAGAGTATAAATAGTAAAATATTATCACTTAGAGTCAATATAGGAGCCCTGATAGCACAGTGGGAGACCTAAAAGTCAGCAGTTTGAACCCATCAGCCTCTCTGTGGTAAAATGAAGTGGCAATCTGATCCTGTAAAGATTACAGCCTTGGAAACCCTAATGGGCAGTTTGACTCTGTCTTATAGGGTCTCCGTGAGTTAGAATCCACTCAACTGTAACAGGTATAATAGGTATAAGTTCATATATAATCACAGCTTTCTATGTAAACCAATGCTTTAAATCACTTTGTCTAACATTTATTGACTATCTATTATAAGCAAAGCATGGACTTTTGTTATCAGTAATAGTCTATGTTTTTAAAGGCTATATGATCCCAAACATAAATGTGTACATGCTTTATAAATTTAATTTAATTATTTGAAGTTTAAGAGAAATCAAATTGCTCAAATTTATGTCAGACATGATTGAATTCCTTGTCAACTCAGGTTTAAATGATGGAAGGAGATATCTTTCCTAAATTGAGCAGACATGGAAATGTGTCCACTGATTTCAGAACCATGAATCAGTGGTCATAGGCTGGAAGGTTAAAAAAGACTCCAAAAATGTATTAATTAATTGTGCTACTTTTAACAAAAACAGTACTAATCATAAAATACTGGATTTGAATAGACTCTTAAACTTCATTCTCATATTTTACAGCAAAGGAAACTAATGAAGGAGGTCACCTTGGTTTATTGCTCAGAAAGCCATTTACTGATTTCTCCAGCTAAGAACAGTTCGATGTTAAGTGTACAGGCATTGACACAACACAGATCCACTTCAGTTCCCAGATTCTCAGTGACTAGCTGTATGACCTTGGAGAATGTGTTTGACCTCTCTATATCTCAGTTCTATCAACTGTAAAGTGAGGATAATTAAAGCTTCTAACCCAGATGTTTGCTGTGAGAATCAAGGACGGCCCATGTAAACACAACACAATACCTGATAGAGTTCTTCATGTATACACACACACATCTGCATGCATACAGGGTAGCAGTTTTTATGGCCATTACCTCCACTGTTCACTAGAACCATAATTTCTGAGGTTATACTGCTGAGGTTACTGTTTAAGTACATGTCTTTCCAATTACATATATATATATCTTTTTAATTTAATGTTGTTTGGTACTGTTGAGTCTTTTTCTGTTAATAATGAGCCTATGTACAACAGAACAAAACACTATCCAGACATGAATCATCCTCACAGCCTTCAATATTGTTGCAGGCCCTATGTTAATCCATCCCATTGAAGGTCTTCCTAGTTTCCTCTGACCCTCTACTTTATCAAGTATGATGTTCTTCTCAAGGACCCAGTCCCTCTGGACAATATTTCCAAAACAGGAAAGATGAAACCTTGCCATCTTTGCTTTTAAGGAACAATCTGATTGTCTATTCCAAGAGAGATGTGTTTGTTTTTCTGGAAGTGCCTGGTATATTCAATAGTTTTTGCCAACATTGTAACTCAATTCTTCTTCTGAAACAATTGTTCATTGTCCAGCTTTCAAATTAGAATGATACAATTGAAAATATCATGCCTTAAGCCAGATACACTTTAGATCTCAAGGTGACATCTTTGGGCAGAACATGGTGTCTTTGTAGGGTAAGCAATGAACTAAGAACTACCAAGTTTGTGGTTTGATACCACAAGCTCCTCTGAGAGAGAAAGATGAGAGTTTCTACTACTGTAAAGATTTACAGCATTGAAAATTCTGTACAGGGTTCATACTTTTCAAAACTGACTCAGTAGCACTTAATACAACAGCATCAACTTCCATGAATGTTGATTATGAATCCAAATAAAATTAAATCCTTGACAATTCAATCCTTTCTCTGATTATCATGATACTGTTGACTGGTCCAGAGTGAAGATTTTTATTTTCTATATGTTGATATGCAGTATACATGGATGCTGAAGGCTGTAGTCTTTGATATTTATCTGTAAGCACTTCTAAAATATTGAATGGCAATAAGAAACTATGAATAATTCACTTATGGGTAGCAAGCATACTGGTGACCTATGAGGTAATTCTTAAAATTTGAGAAAACTAGCCTTTTAATTCAAAGAAGGTAATTGGTATTGTAAAGAAACTTGACCAGTGATAAATAAGATGAATTACTGAAAAAGTCATTTATTCGAACTTTCTTAAGTGACCATAATATGTGAAGTTTAAAACTAGATACATATTAAGGAACCCTAGAAAATACAGCAAAACATGATTTAATGCACAAAATAGACCTATGACAGAGAAATTGTAGTTTTTAAATTGAAGTTTTATCTAGGAAATTAGCAGACTGTAATAGAATCTAGTCATTTATTTAGTTGTCTAAATGATGAATGTGGATTACACTATAATTGATTTAACAATGGTCATCCACACAGTGCTTTAGAAAATGGCCATATTTTATAGCCCATGACCTCACTTTATTGCTTAGACCAATGTTATGAAAGACAAAGCATGCATAATATCTTGACTTTAGTATTATTTTTCAAAAAACCAGGTTGGTAGATTGAAAAAGATTTTCTTCTGTACTTTCTCTAATTCATGAAAAACATCCCATCACTATTCCTTAACAAACTACAGAACATTTATTTATTTGTCTTTTGACTAGATTATATTGTCTTCATATCTTCACAGAGCCCTGCAAGCAAAGACATACAAAAAATTTTGAAATGCATAGATAAGCAGTTGCAATTAATCATTTAAATAGCATTCTTGAATAAGAGTTAAGAACTTCCATCTAATAACTAGATCTTTAAAAAATTATGCTGCAGATTTCAAGCAAAATAGACACTTTACCTTTACTTAAATTGCTAAATCTGATTATAATGTCTAGAAATTAGAGAATACTGTCTTAAAATAAAATGCAGACTTTTAACAATTTTCTATTTTATTTTATCGTGGGTAGCTTTATATTGTATCTTATATGTGATTTCTCTTTAAGGTAAATTTTTATTAAATTGAAACTTAGATTTCTAAGACTTCTAGAATGGCAGCTAATCTGAAATGAAGAGTCTACAGTAACATTTGTAATAGTAATGATACTTACTTTTACCAAGGATTATCATTATTTTCACAGTTATAAAATCAACCATGTTGAAATAGTTAAGAAAACTGAGGATGCATTTGTTCAATTAACTTTCATAATCTATGTCAGATAGGAGGTAAATATGATAATCTTAAAATAATAAAACAGCATTTAAAATTAGAGTAGCTCTTATGAACAAGTCTCAATGAATATGTTTTTAGTTTGAAATTTTATGTTCTTTCTTATGACTTTCTATTGGCTGATTTCTCTAGATAGAATAGCTTTAAGGACAAAAAGCTAGGTTATCTATGTGATGTACACAGTGCACAGCCAGCTCTGGTCATTAAAGCTAATTGTGTCATTCTGCAATGAATAATAACTTGTCTTCATATTATCACTATATTTTTAAATGTAAGACTGTCAGAAACTGCAATACACAAAGATCTCTAAAAGAGGTGATGTTTTAATGCAATGCTGCCTTATTCTAACATTATATGCTTTTATAGCCTCATTCTTCTAAGAAAACCATTATGCAAACATTACCTTTTAAGGATTCTGTTTCTTCTTAGAGATTTGTGAAGAGTGACTTCCATGATTTGTAGTGATGGAAAATAAAATATTTTTTGTTTGAGATTTTTTAAATAGTTATAAATATACCTAGAGCAAAGTTTAAAACTAAGGTTTCTCAGCTGTTATGAAAAGTAAAATCTGAAAATATAATTCATTACATGTCAGCTCACAATTGTGTGTGTGTGTGTGACAAATACACACATTTAAAACTCAAACACTTTTATCAATTGGCATAACCTTAATTCAGAAAATATATTTGTCAAGAATTAATTATTTTAAAATGGTTTTGACATTGAAAAGTTTCAGAAAACACAGGCACATAAGCACTTTTAACATCAATAGGAATTGAAATCAAAATTGTGAAGGAAAAATTGTTACCCATTTTGGTAATTCTGGAAAGCTGTGATGTCATGATACTCTCTATTAGAAAAAATGCATACCTTTAATAATCATAAAAGTTAACATATAACAAATAATTTGTTCTTAGAAATGTTTTCCCCCCACAATACAAACATAGCTTAAAAGAGTATATATTTCCTCTTTAGTTTTCTGTTCCATCCAACAAAACATATTTGCTTTTAGTAAGAACAAGTATTTATTATCCTCCTCCTGCCTCTGCATGCTGTCAAGTTGGTTTGGACTCAAAGCGGCTCTATACAGGATTTTTGTGGCAGTAAATCTTTATAGGAGCAGAAACCTCATCTATCTCCCACAGAGTGACTGAGAGATTCAAATTGCTAACTTTGAGCCTCAGTCGTAATCCACTACACTACCAGGGCTCCTTAATCTAAGAGTTGTATATTATACAAATTACATTACCTATAACTATCACAACTATATTTTTGGAAAGATACTGTTGTTACTTCCAATTTTCACATGAAGAAACAGAATCAGAGAATTTAAGTAAATTATCCAAGGAGACTCACCTATAACAGGAACTGGTCACTCTGGGTTGTCATGAACTCATTTCAAAGGTCAAAACAATTCAATTTACTGTATGTAACACTCAGCCTTTGAAAGCTTTGTTTGAAAGTGAAATGCTTAAGGAAATACAACAGTTGGCTGATTAATTTATGTCTAAATCCTGGTATGGCAATGTATGGCAAGGTCAATTTGAACCTCAAGATTAGGGGTTTGAACTCACCAGTCACTCCTTGGAAACCCTATGCAGTGTCACTATGAGTTGGAACCAGCTTGATGGCACTTAGCATCAACAAAAACAATCAGTGTAGTGTGTAACTGACATTTGAAATTTCAAAAATGTATTGATTAATCTATGTTTAATCAGTATAGATTATAAGCAATTCAGTGCAATTTATCGTTTGTATAAGATTCCCGTTGGTGTGATGATTAAAGTACTGGGCTACTAACTGAAAGGTCAGTGGTTTGAAGAAATCACAGCTTCATAGAAGAGAAAATCAGGGAATCTGCTTCCTTAAAGCTTAAGGTCAGTTCTACCCTGTTTTATAGGGTCGTTTATTGTGCAAATTGACTTAACAGCACAAAACAATAACAACAATACAGTTTTTAGTAGATATAGCCCTGGTGTAGGATAAGCACTTGACCACAAGATCATTTTGATCCACAAGGTTGGAGGTTCAAACTCATCAACCACTCCTTGACAACCCAATACTGGGTGGCTATGAATGGGAACTTACTCCACGGCATTTAACAACAACAATCTCATGCTAAGGTTAAGAATAGTTTTTAGAATTCTCATTTTATGCATATTAATTACTGTGTTGATCTTACAATGCATACATGTCAGAAAACATTTAACACCATTATATTTATTAATTTATTGTTGGCTCTCCCTCATTAAATCAGAAATTCTTTGGGAGAATCAGAACCTGTTGGGGACCGTCCCTGTTCGGGCGCTATTTATATTGGGTACTGACCTCGACATAGTTGTGTTGTTCACAAGTGTTTGGTTCACGAGGAGGGGAGATCCAGCGGCAATAGTGATAGCAAAAGAATACACAGAAAGACAGAAAGAGGGATACAAAGAGGCACCCCGAAACCAGGGTGGTTGCATCACTGGTGGGCAGACTTGGGACTACAGGCATTGTGGTCTCTTCAGGCAGCAACTCACTGCCCTGCAAACTGTACTACATGCCCTCCAACTTGTAATGCACACCTGGGGTGGCTTGGGCCTCTGTTTTATTTAGGGGAGGAGCTTCACACCAAGCTGGGAGGGACTAAAACAGGATACAGCTAACATCAGTAATTTTCCAGACACTCAGGTAACTTTACATCGTGATTTGCTGGCTCGAATCCCAGGCCCGAAACTTGGTTTCTCAGGTTCAATTAACATATCTATAGACCCTGAGCTCAGTTGGGGCAAGGTGAAAGGGAAGGACAAAAGGCTTGGGTGGAGTCCTGCTGTTTTAGCTTCCTGAGCCAGTTTTCAGGAACTTGGCTGAAAAGCTGACACCTGGGACAGATTTAGGGAAGATGGCTTTTTTGTCTGTAGAACAAAGACCCGGGAAGTAGCTAAAATATTTTTAGTTAATCTTTTGGAGAAAGGCTTGACCTTGCAACCTTTACAGTTTGGGCTTTTAGGAAAATATCACATTTATCTGTGTACATTAAGGGCTCATGTTTGGAATTAATAAATATAACTGAACACTAAGATGAAAAACAATTTGCCATTAACTGCCAAGTGGCTAGATCTGTTCCTCAGAGCCCACAACCTGTAACACTCGGGCCTATAGGGCCTCGAACTTCTGACCAGGCCTACATGGTCTGCAACAAGAACCAACTCAATGGCACTTAACAACAACAGTGTTCCATTACATTCATAAATGTGTTTGCAGCAAAGGTAAATACTATGTCAAAGTAAAGGTAATTATTCCTCTGTCTAACTCTTATGTATAAGAGTTCTGATTCATAGCAACCCTGAATGAGTCACAAGGAGCAACTGGTGGGTATAAACTACCAACCTTGTAGTTAGTAGTCCATTGCTTATCCTGCAGCACCTAAATTATGAAATCTTCTTAGACATTACCAAACATCTTGACACAACAAGTTGCTAGGCCTGAATGAAGTTCAGTACCATAGTGTTAGCAGACACCCTGGTCAAATGGCATAACACACTTGCTGAGAAGCAACCGGGATCTTAAAAGTTCATGACAAGCCATCTAAGGTGCAACTATTGGTCTCTCAATGTACAGAGAAAAGAAGAGTGATAGAAACTTAAGACACTTTGAATCAGTTAGTCTGATGGACTAACGAAATGTGAGCATCAGTCTCCACGACTTTGAGACCAGAAGAACTAGAAAGTACCTGACTTCCAATACCTTGTATTTTGAAAGAGATCACATTAGAAGGTGCTGGATAGAATGGGAGAAAATGTGGAACAAAGTTATAAAAAAGAAAAGGCTTACTAGTCAGAAAGAACTTGGAGGAAACTGAAACTATGAACCTGGCCCACCCTTCAGCCCTTCAGGTCTAGAAAGGAACTCACCTTCATGGCCCAATTTTAGCCAAGCAGTAGACAGGTAGTATATTGGTGGGGGGTGCAGGTGGGGGTGGACACATTAACACTAATAATAATATGCTCACCATGGAATGATCAACCATTCAGGATAAAAAGAACAATAATTACTGAAGAATATTTTTCAGAAGGGTTGGAAAAGAGCGTGGAATGAAAATAAAAACCACAGTGAGAAAGTAGGATAACTGCTGTTACATGGAGGGAATTGCAATTCTTGTGATACAGCAAAATATATGGTTAGATGAATGTGAAACTGATGATCTACTCAGTCATCTTCACTCAATTCACACAAAAAAAGGTTTTTAAAAATGACAAAGTAAAATAATAAAAAAAAATAAATGTGAGTTTTGTAAGGCTATATCCAAATGCTGAAAAAACTTTTCAACAGAATTTTTAATTATGCAAAATTTTAGTCTGGTGTTGGAGTATAAATATTTATATTTTCTCATTTTCTTTCATAATGTTTAGCATAATTATTAATTATATAGTGTATTTGTTGCTTATTTGCTTAAAATTTGTCAGTCTCACTTTCTTATAAGTAGAATCCTGAGCTTTTGCTTTGCTTTGTTTCTTTCACACTATCGCTAGGATGCTTAGTCATAAATCTGCTAAATGCTCATTCAGTGTTTAATGACTAAGTACCCAACTCTAGTTAGAAATATTAATTTGAGACTAATTTTCCTTTTTTTTTTTATCTACATCATTTTCTTTAACAAAAAAGTCCATTATTTTCAAATCTAAGTCATCTGAGAAAGATCTGTTTACCTGAAATTTTCCTAAGTACCTTAAGTTACAGGAAACACATATGTGTTCCATGATGCAGGGTCACCAAATAGTAGCAACAGTTTTTCATTTAATCTGAGACTGAAAATAAAATATGTGAAAATAAAGATGAGGTAATTAATTAAATTAATGAACTGTTATTCATTTCTTGACTTTGTTCAGACAATAACAAGTTGGACTATCACATGATACTAAATGAGATTACTGTTGTTGCTTTTAATTGTTGTCAGGTCGAGTCTCACTCATATTGGCCCTGCATGGGGTTTCAAAGGTGAGTATTGAACTTTCAAACTTATAGTTCAAACCAACTTTGTGGTTCAATGCTTATCCTACAGTGCTACACCAGGACTCCAAAATTGTTAATAGAGGCAAGAAACGAGAAAGGGTTGACTGCCAGGCTAAAGTGTTTGAATTATGCTCAAAATACATGTAAATTTTGTTTATTTTGTACATGGTTCAGTTTCTATTTTGTTCTACTCAGAATCTAGTCACCCTTTGGTAAGAAAATTTGATTTTTCTTTGGGTGCAGCAACGTTGAAATGTAAATAAATGTAGCCTTGTTCCAAGGACCAAGAGCCTATAATGTGGGTTAGCCAGACTCTGATCCTAGACATTTGATCTCCCCAAATATAGGAAGTTGTTGTTGTTGTTGTTGTTATGTGCCATTGAGTCGGTTCCGACTCATAGCGACCCTGTACAGGGTTTCCGAGGCCATAAATCTTTATGGGAGCAGAAAGACTCATCTTTCTCCTGTGGAACATCTGGTAGTTTCGAACTGCTGACCCTGAAGTTAGCAGCCTGATTCGTAACCACTATGCTACCAGAGCTCCTTATAGGAAGCTGTTAGAATTGGTAACTAACAACAAAAGCATACTCAGATATTTTAATCTAGATCTCTAAAGTGCCATTTCCCAACCATTTTAAACTAATGATTTCTATTAGTCTGCTACAATTTAGTGAACTTGACCTCTACTTATGCATGTTGTTGTTGTTAAGTGCGTTTGAGTCGGTTCCGACCCATAGCGACCCTGAACAGGGTTTCCGAGGCTGTAAATCTTTACAGGAGCAGAAAGCCTCATCTTTCTCCCACGGAGCAGCTGGTAGTTTCCAACTGCTGACCTTGCGGTTTGCAGCTCCTTACTTATGCATGTAGTAGCTCAAAATACCAACTGAGAGGAAAGGAGTCTTCACATCAAGTATCAATCCTGTCCCTTCTCTATACAGGGTTGAAAGGGATGGGCAACTTGGACAATGGCAACCTAAAATGATGGGACAATAAAGGTACAACGTGACTGGCTTACAAGTTTTCGAGAGGGAGTTTAGTTTAAGAGTGTGTGGGGAAAGGTAGAAGCCCCACTGAAGAGTTTTCATCTTGTCTAGACAGGTCTGGTAAAAAGAGATGGCAATAAGATTATTATGATTCAATAGTGAGTAACTGTTACCATGATGAATTGCGACTGCCACAACTGTAAAGGCACAAGTTTTGTAGCAAAAAGTGGGAAGTAGGTAATCCTATAGTCCAGGAACAGAGAACCCTAGGACCATCAAGGAAGAAGATAGGAGAAGAATTTGGGACCCTATCCAGAGAAACAGTGACACCAGATATGGAGACAGAGATGAGGACATGAAGAGAGAGAGAAACTGAGAACTCTAGATTCATGGAAAGAGAAAGACAGATTGCTGGAAGGCTTACAGGATGTGCCCTTCAGTTGTTTTAAATTATTATATATTCCTGAGTGTTATTTTGTACACCCCACCGCCCAGAAAAAAAAACACACACAAAAAAACCCCAGAGGGAATGGAAGCAAATATTATTGAATGATGATGCATAGAGGACAGTGTAATCATTTCAATGAAATGATGAGTGTAAAACTGATATTCTCCCATGTAAATGATCATTCAATTTACAATAAAAACTTAAAAAAAAAAAAAAAGTGTTAAACAATATAGATGTATTTTTGAAGACTAATGCGCACCTGGCCCAAGTCAAGGTATTTTCAATTGCCTCATATACATCTGAAAAACGAAAAAGAATAAGAATTGATGCCTTTGAATTAAGGTGTTGGCAGTCAATATTAATTTTACTGTGGACTGGCAGAACTACAAACAAATCTGTCTTGGAAGGTTTACAGTCAGATTGCTTCTCAGATGCAGGGATTGTTGTTGTTATTGTTAAATGCCATCAGGTCGGTACCGACCATAGTGGCCTTATACACAGCAGAACAAAACACTGCCCAATCCTGGGGCAACCTCACTACTGTTGCCACGCTTGAGTCCATTGATGGCCAATCCATCTCGTTGGGGATCTTCCTCTTTTTCTCTGACCCTCCACCATACCAAACATGATATCCTCTTCCAGCGACTATTCCCTCCTGACAATATATCTTAAGTATGAGAAACAAAGTTTAGCCATCGTGGCCTCCAAGGAGCACTCTGGCTTCATTTCTTCCAAAATGGATCTATTGGTTCTTTTGGCAGCCCATGGCACTTTCAATATTCTCCTCCAAAACCATAACTCAAAAGCATCAATTCTTCTACAGTCTTCCTTTTGCATGTATATGAGGTTATTGAAAATACATGGCTTGGGTCAGGCACGCACCTTAGTCCTCAAGCTGACATATTTGCTCTTCAACACTTTTAAAAGGTCTTGTGCAGCAGATTTGCCTAATGCAATATGTCGATTGATTTCTTGGCTGCTGCTTCCATGAGTGTTTATAGTTGATCCAAGAAGAATGAAGTCCTTGACAGCTTCAGTCTTTTCTCTATTGATAAGAACGTTGTTTATTGCTCGAGTGGTGAGAACTATTGTTTCTTTACATTGAGATGTAATCCATACTGATGACTATGCTCTTTGATCTTCATCAGTAAATGTTTTAAGTCCTCTTCACTTTCAACATGCAAGGTTGTATCATTTGCACATGACAGGTTGTTAATAAGTGTTCCTCCAATCCTGATGCCACGTTTTTCTTCATAGAACCCAGTTTCTTGGATTATTTGTTCAGCATACAGGTTGAATAAGTATGGTGAAAGAATACAACCTTGTCGCACACCTTTCTTAATTTTAAAACATTCAGTCTTCCCACGTTCTGTTCAAACAACTGCCTCTTGGTCCAGGTACAGATTCCTCATAAGCATAATTAAGTGTTCAGGAATACTCATACTTCGCAATGTTGTCCATAGCTTGTCATGATCCACACAGTCAAAAGCATTTACATAGTCAATAAATCACAGATAAACATCATTCCAATATTCTCTGATTTCAGCCAAGATCTATCGGACATCAACAATGATATCAATCGTTCCACGGCCTCTTCTGAATCCAGCTTGAACCTCTGGAAGTTCTCTGTCAATGTATGTTTGCAGCCGTTTTCTGTATTACCTTTAGTAAAACTTTACTTGCGTGGGATATCAAAGAGATTAATGATTTCCACATTCCATTGGGTCACCTCTTTTTTGGAATGGGCACAAATATGGATCTCTTCCAATCAGTAGGCCAGATAGTTGTCTTCCAAATTTCTTGGCAGAGATGAGTAAGTGCCTCATTTTCTTGAAAGATTTCAGTTTTTAGTCCATCAATTCCTGGTGCCTTGTTCTTTGCCAATTCCTTCAATGCACCTTGGACTTCCTCCTTCAGTATCATAGGCTCTTGATTGTATGCTACTTCTTGAAATGGTTGAACAGTAACCATTTCCTTTTGGTACAGTGACTGTGTATTCCTTCCATCTTCTCTTTATGCATTCTGCATCATTCAATAATTTGCTCAGAGAATCTTTCAATAACGAAAGTTGAGGTTCGAAGTGTTTCTTCAGTTCCCCCAGCTTGAGAAATGCTGAGTGTGTTCTTCCTTTTTGGATGCAGGGATAGTGATATTTTATCTTATATACTTTTGTTTTACCTTCTAAAGAGGTCAGTCCTTGGAGAAGGACATTCTGCTTGTCAAAGTAGAGGTTCAGTAGAAAGAAACCCTCAGTAAGATGTATTAACACAGTGTCTGCAACAATTGGTTCAAACGCAGGATGTGTGAGGAGATTGTTTGATAATTTCTGTATTCTGTTAAATCACTTTTCTTTGGAATAAGTGCAAATATGAATCCCTTCCAGTTGTTTGGCCAGGTAGCAGTCTTTCAAATATTTTGATATTGACAGAGATCATGTCCAGTGATGCATCCATTTGTTGAAATATTTCTGTTGCTTTCAGCCAATTCCTGTAGTCTTGTTTTTCTCCAGTGATTTCTGTGAAGCTTGGAGATCTTTCAGTATCATCAGTTCTTGATCAAATTCTACCTCCTGAAATGGTTTAACATTGGCCTATTTATTTGGTACAATGATTCTGTGTAATCCTTCCATCTTCTTTTGATGTTTCCAGCATCATTCACTATTTTTCCCACTATTGTTGTTAAATGCTATTGAGTCAGTTCCAATTCATAGCAAAGATATATCTTTCCAAGGACTGGCTCGTGGATTTCAACTGCTGATCTTGATACTCACGTAGCACCTCACCGGGACTCCATTTTTCCTGTAGAATCCTTCAATATTGAGATTTGAGATATAAAATTTTTCTTAAAGATTGAAAAAATGCTGAATGTGTTCTTCTGTTTTAGTTTCCTGACTCAAGATCTTTGCATATTCTATTATAATATTTACTTTGTCTTCTTGGACCGCTCCGTAAAATCTTCTGTTCAGGTTTTTTACTTCATAATTTCTCCTTTTGCTTTAGTTGTTCTATGTTCAAGAAAATGTTTCAGAAAAATCATTCAACTCAGGAATTTCATTCTTATGTATATATCTAAGAGATTTTAAGTAATAATATAAGAAGATACATGTATAATAACCACTGTATCACTTTTTATACTAGATAAAAGTGAAAACAAACTTCCATCAGCAGATAATTGATAAACAAAATGTGATATATGCATATGGATTTCTACTTAGTCATAAAGAGAAATGAAATCACATGATACAATAACCTTGCTAACCTTGAAAACATGATACTAAGTGAAGTAAGTCAACCATGAAAAGACAACTATTGTATGACCTTACTCATTTGAAATATCTAGGCAGGACCAATTTTTAGATATTAATAGTGATTAACACAGATACAGGGAGCTTAGAGAACATGATGGAGAATAAATGCCAAAAAATATATACTTAGGTATATTCCATTCAAACTGCAGAACACCAAAGACACATATTGAACAAGCCAGAGAAGGAAGGAGAAAAACCTTACCTAGAGAAGGAACAAGAAAAATAAATACAACAGATTTCTCATTCAAAACAATACAATCAAGAAGAATGTGGAGTGAAATATTTATTTAAAGTATTGAACGAGGAAAAAAAAAAATCCAGAAATCTAAAATTTTACATTCTGAAAAATATGCTCCAAAATTGAAGGAGAAATACTGTCCTGGCACAGGAAAACAGAGGTAACTTGTTACTCGTAATCCTGCTGTGCAAGGAATGTTGAAATAAATTTCTTAGCTAAAAGAAAAATATGAAGATGAAAACAATATGGCTCTGTGGGATAATGTGCTGAACTGAAAGGTTGGTTTGAACCTCAAGGTCAGTGGTTCAAGCTCACCAGCCACTCCTTGGAATCTATACAGGATTGTTATTGTTCAGCACCAATTTGATGACACTTAACAAAAACAACATGAAAGAGAATGTCAGAAAGGGAACAAATTAAGGTCAGATAAAACTTTCCTTTTTTTTAAACTAGATAATCGTTCAAAGTAATACTAGCAACAATATTTTGAGTGTGCTACCATAGGATAAACACTGGACTGCTAACCACAAAGTAGACAGTTCAAACCCATGAGTCACTTTTTGGAAACTCTACAAATGGTCTCTATCGGTTGAAAGTGACCCAATGGTACTTAACAACAACAACAATAAGTGAAATTATTGATAGCAATGTTACAAGGAACAGAAGGGAAAATTGGGCATATTCTTTTTTGAGGTAATGACACCAACGTATTTAAACTCTAGGGCAACCACTAAATACAACTCAAAAAATATACTTGGTATGTGGAAATAAGAAAAAAAAACAAGTGGTAACATATAAGATACTCATTTAAACCAGAGAAAGCAAAAAATGGAGGGGGCAGGCTCAGATTTTTAAAAAGAAGAAGAAACAAAGAACATGTATAAGGAGAAAACACACATCTGGTAAATATCAATATCAATCCCATTATATTAATAATTGCTTTAAATGTAAGTGGTCAAAACTCACAAATTAAGAGACCGAGACTGTCAGAGAAATATATAGTGCTGTAAAATAAGCACTGGACTGCTAATAACAAGGTCAGAGGTTCAAAACCACCAGATGCTCCTTGGAAATCCTATGCAGGACTGCTGAGTCAGAACCAACTCAAGAACAGCAACTTGTCTTGTCTACTAGAAATTCACATTAACTAGAAAGACACAGATTAAAAGTATGTTGTTGTTAAGTGCCATTGAGTCACTTCCAACTCATAGCAATGCTGTAAAGGTCTTCCAAAGGAATGACAGGTAAGTTTAAACTGCCAATGAGAAAGAAAAATACTTCATCATGGTAACACCAATCAAAAGAAACCTGGAGAAGCTGCAGTCAATTCTGACAAAGCAGAATGAAGAACAAGAAAAATGATCTGGTATTTGTTGTTGTTGTAAAGTGCTTTGGAATTGATTCTGATTCATAATGTCCCAATTCAGAGTTTCCAAGGATTGGCTGGTGAATTTGAACTGCCGATCTTGTGTTTAGCATCCAGTTCTTACTCCACAGTGACACACCAGGACTCCAAATTTTCATTTTCAGATTGGTGCTGGTGGTATTTGTGTAAAGAAATCTTTATGGGCGCAGAAAGACTTATTATTCTCCCTCAGAGCGGTTGATAGATTTGAACTACTGACTTTGCAGTTAGCAGTCCAACTCATAATCAACTATGCTACTAAGAAGATCATTAAATAATGATAAAGGGATCAATTAGACAAGAAGATGAAGTAATCCTTAGCATGGATGGACCTAACAATGGGATGTCAATATACGACGGAAAAAATGGCTAGAACTGTAAAGAAAAATCTAGTACTAATGTGAAAGACTTCAAAACCCCTCTATCAATATACACCCAGCAGGCAGAAAATCAGTAAGGATATAATTAAACTAAACAGCAGCATCAATCAAGTAGATATGGTAGACATTTATAGGAATACTTCATCCATTAAGAATACAATATACATTCTTCTCAAGCTCACTTCAACATTCTGAGTCATAAAACTGCTTAAACACAATTTTAAAGGATAAAAATCATACAGAGACTGTTATTATACCACAGTGGAATTAAATTTGAAATTAATAATGGAAAGATGACTGGAAATTAAAATAACGTGAAATAAAATTACATGTATCTATATCATAATCAGTCAAAGAAGTCTCAAGAGAAATTAAAAAAAAAATATTTTGAACTAAACAAAAATGAAAGCACAGCTTATCAAAATCTATGGGGTTGTTCCACATGCATATATAGTTATGATTGTGGATTTTTCTACATATATATTTGTATGTGCTGCATGCATATCCATACATAGACTAGACCATGTTAGGAACAAACTTATGGAAATTTCTTAGACATAACCAAATACTTCATGGGACTAGACTACTGGTCTTGAAGGAACTTAGTCTTGGGGGACTTATAGATCAATTGACATAACACAATATATAAAGGCAATGCTCTAAATCCTAGTTTGGTGAGTTGTGTCTTGGATAGTAATGCTTGGGAATAACAATCTTAGATACAATCATTAGTCTTTTCCATCTAGGATCACAGGAGAGTGAAGGAAAAACCAAAGTGTCTAATTACCCACATGAATTACAACCTCCTCTAGACTGAGACAAAAATATGATGCCTGTATACTACTATTGACCATTCTGACCAGAGACACAATAAACCAAACATCCTGTTATCCAGTCAATCCTTATTCATCGCCACCTTGTATAGATAGGGTTTCTGAGGCTGTAAATATTTACAGGAACAGAAAGACTCATCTGTCTCTGTCATAGAGGCTGGTAGCTTGAACTCATGACCTTTATGTTAGCTGCTGTTGTTAAGTGCCGTCGAGTCGGTTCCGACCCATAGCGACCCTGTACAGGGTTTCCGAGGGTGTAAATCTTTACAGGAGTAAAAAGCCTCATCTTTCTCCCGCGGAGCGGCTGGTAGTTTCAAACCGCTGACCTTAAGGTTCGCAGCCCGATTCGTAACACTACGCTCAGTCCTGTGCTTATCCTACAGCACCACCAGGGCTCCTAAAAACTCAAAAACAGGTCTCAATTAAAATGGGAGAAAAATCTATTTTAAAAACCTCAAGTTCATAAAAAACAAAGTAGCAAACAAAACAGACTTATTAATTTGACAGAGACTGACAGAACTCCCAAGATTATTATCCTAAATTACTTTTCTAACATGGAACTGAATCACTCTGGTGGACTACATGTCAACCAAATAACAGATTGGACCATAAAATAAACAATAACACCTATCAGGACTGTGCTTCTTATAACAATCAACTATGCCAGAACAGGAGAGAAGCATTTGACTGCAAGCAAAGATCATAAACAGGAGAATCTAATGAAAGGAAAATGGAGAAACCAGGGTGGAAACTAGAAGAGTGTTAACACATTGTGAAGATTGCAACCAATGTCGTGGAACACGTGTGCATAAATTATTAAAGAGAAAACTAATTTTCTATGTAAATGTTCACTTAAAGCACAATTAAGATGTTCACACACACAAACTGGAAGATGCAACAAAAGTAGTCTTTAGACCATAGTCTCAGGGGACACCATGGTCAATTGGAACATTATAGGATCCAAAGACAATTTTCTACATCCTACTTTGGTGTTGGCATCTGGGATATTAAAAGCCTATGAGCTACTGTCTAAGGTACAGCTGTTATGAAAATTAAAGGTGTTTGGAAATTAATTAATCCATTGGACTAACGGAACATGTGAATATCAGTCTTCATGACCCTGAGATCAGAAGAACTAGATGGTACCCAGCTACCATTACCAAGTGTTCTGAATGGGATTACGTTAAACAGTACTGGGTAGTGTGGCATAATGTTGGGGGGGAGGGAACTCAAAATTATTAGGAACCTGAGATTGTGGCTCTCCAGTACCCTTCAGATTTCTTTTAGCCAAGCAGTAGATAGGGATATAGGGGAACAACTTTCAAACAAGCAGTATATAGATAACATAGGTGAAATAACAACATAAATAAGATACACTTACTATGAATGATGGAACGGTCAATCATTCAAAATCAAAGGGACATTTGGTGAGAAGGTGGTTGGAAGGAAAACAGGAACTACAGGGAGAAAGTAGATCACTTTTGTTCCACAGAGGGGATTGCAATCATTAAGATGAAACAAGTATATTGTTGTTTGTTGAATGTAAAACTGATGATCTTGTCTGTAAACCCTCCCTATTCATGATAAAAAGTAAAAAAAAAAAAAAAGACATGATTTTTAAAGTCCAGATTAAGTGATTTGAAAAAATAGAACTTGCAGGACTCAACCTATAAAATGTATATGTAAAGAAATAAATTAAACTCGACTGAAAACTTGGAAAAAAACAAAAGTAGTCCTCAGTAGGAAATTTGGAGTATTGGATAAATATGTAAGAAAATAATTATCCAAAATAAATCATCTAAAAATACCACTCTAAGAAATTAAAAATAATATAAGCTTAAATAATGATGAAGAAAATAAATAATAAAATTAGATTAGAAACAAATGTAATCGAAAACAGAAAATTAGCACAGAAATTAAAAGCAAAGCTGTTTCTCTGAAAATAGTTGCTGTTATTAAATGCCAGTCTGTATGGACTCATAGTAGCCTGTACAAAATTTTCCAGGAGTGACTGGTGAGTTTGAACCATCAACCTTGCAGTTCAAATGGATCCTACGGGCTAGGGCTTATCCTATAGCATCACACAAGGACTCCTCTTTGAAAATAGCAATAATAAATTATTTAGAAGCTTCTAACTAGGTGACGATGTGGAATAAGCACTGGACTGCTAACTGAAAGTTTGGTGAGTCTAAGCCACCATCTACTTCTAGGAAACTCTATACAGAATTGCTAAGAGTTGGAACTGGCTTGATGGTATTTAACAACAATAGCTACCTTCAGGTTAATAGAGCTCTGGCGTGGTATTGTAGGATAGGGATTGGTGTGGTTACCTTAACGTCAATGGTTCAAACCCACCAGCCCTTCTCTGAAACCGTATGCAGGGTTGCAATGAGTTGGAACAACAACCATGTTAATGAAAAAACACACACAATGAAACATGAAGTGTTAATATCACTATTGATCCCATGGACATTAATAGGATGATAAAGGAATAGTATGATAATTTAGAGGAAATGGAAAAAAGCACATTTGGTGAATGGAATACATTCTTTGATCTATTGACTATTCCTTGAAAGATGTTGTTGTATGTTGCATCAATTCAGTTCTGACCATTTGCACAACAAAATAAAACTCTGCCTGATCTCACCATCATTGCTACTCTTTAGCCCACTGCTGCTGCCAATCCATGTCATTGGGGTTCCTTCTTTTTTTCTCCTATCCTCCAGTTTACAAGCATGATATTCTTCTCCAGTGATCAGTGTTGTTGTTGAGTGCCATCGAGTCGGGTCCGACCCATAGCGACCCTGTACAGGGTTTCCGAGGGTGTAAATCTTTACGGGAGTAGAAAGCCTCATCTTTCTCCCGCGGAGCGGCTGGTAGTTTCGAACCGCTGACCTTAAGGTTCGCAGCCCGATTCGTAACCACTACGCTACCAGAGCTCCAGTGATCAGTACCTCCCTATAATATATATGAAGTATGAGAGACAAAATTTGGCCTTCCTAGCTTCTAAAGAGCATTGTGGTTGAATGTCTTTCAACACAGATTTATTTTTTGGTTCTTGTTTTTTTTTTAACAGTCCATGGTACTAATAATAGTCTCTTCAAACACAATACGACAAATGCATCAATTCTTCTACAGTCTTCCTTATTCATTGTCCAAATTCCACATGCATTTGAAAGTATTGAAAATACCATGGATTATGTCAGACACACCTTAGCATTCAAACTGACATCTTTGCTCTTCAGCACTTTAAAGAGGACTGGTACAGCAGATTTGGTGAATGCAATACATCCTTTGATCTATTGATTGTTGCTTTCATGAGTGTTGGTAATGGATCCAAGCAAAATGAAATCTTTGACAACTTCATTCTTTTCTTCATTTACCATGATGTTACTTATTGGTGCCAATGATGAGGTATTTTCTTTTCTTTTCATTGAGGTGCAATCTTTATCAATAAGTATTTTAAGTTCTCTTCATTTTCAGCAAGTAAGGTTGCATCATCTGCTTATCACAGGTTGTTAATGCGTCTTCCTCCAATCCTGGTGCCACATTCTTTTTCATGTAATCCAGTCTCTTGGATTGTTTGTTCAGTATACAGGTTGACTGAGTGTGATGAAAGAATAAAATCCTTGTGCACACTTTTCCTGATTTTTAGACCATTTCAGTGCCTCCTTGTTCTGTTCGAACAACTGCCTCTTTGGTCTATGTGGTGAGTCCTGAGGAATACAATAAAATATTCTAGAATATCCATTCTTTACAATGGTATCTATAGCTTGTCATGATTCAAACAGTCAGAAGATTTTTGCATAGTCAATAAAGGACAGGTAAACATCTTTCTAGTGTTTTTTTGCTTTCAGACAAGATCCTCTGACATCAACAATGTCCCTTATTTTATGCTGTCATCTGAACTCAGCTTGAACTCTGGCAGTTCCCTATCACTGTATTATTTATTGCAGCTGTTTTTTAATTATCTTCAGCAAAATTGTACTTACATGTAATATAAATGATATTGTCCAATTATTCCCACATTCCATTGTGCCACCTCAATTTGGAATGGGCATAAATATCTCTTCCAATTAGTTGAACAGGTCTTCCAAATTTTTTTGGCATAGATGAGTGAGTGCCTCCAGTGCTGCATCAGTTTGTTGAAAGATTTCAGTTTGTATTCCATAGGTTCTGAGAGCCTTATTCTTTGCCAGTGCACCTTGAACTTCTTCCTTCAGTACCAATGCTCTTGACCATATGCAAACTCTTGAAATGGTTGACTATCGACCAATGCTTTTTGGTACCATGACTGCATGCTCCTTACATCTTCTTTTGATGTTTTCTGCATCATTCAGTATTTTGTTATTATTGTTGTTGTTGTTAAGTGCTGTTGCATTGGTTTTGACCCCATAGCAACCCTGTATAGGGTTTCTGAGAAGCAATTGGTGAGCTTGAACTGCCGACTGACCCTGTGGTTCAAACCGACTTTGCAGTAACCTCATTCTTCACAGATTCTTCCTCTAAAGGTAAAGTTTTCTGAACATAATACAACAGAAAGACATAGGAAGATTCTAAGAGTTGCAGAAAAAAAGAAAATGGGAATCAAAACTTGAAAATGACACAGTGCATCAAATGAAAAATCACTTGTCATAACAAGAACCACGAAAATCACAGTTCAACAGATGCCAAAGGGAAATGAATCAGATGGTACAGTTATCTGACATGAAGTTTCAAGTAGCAAGTCATTGTAACAACTTGGATCTGGTGAGTTCATTTAAAAAAATATTAATTATTGTTCTGACTAATTAATACTTATGTCTGTTAAGATTATCTACATCTCACTGTTTGAGTTTTGTTAGCTTGCAGTCAAGTATTATACTGAGATGTGCAAAAAACTGAAGTTAGAAAAGCAAACTGAAAGACCTACCAAAAAAATTGAAACCCTGACTTGCAGTATTAAAGGTTTCTGCTTTGTTGTTATATGGGCAGTGGCAGTGGTGATGTGCCGTGGAGTTTGTTCTGATTCATAGAGACCCTGCATAGGGTTTCTGAGGCTGTAACTGTTTATGGGAGCAGAAAGCCTCATCCTTCTCCCTCAAAACAGCTGGTAGTTTCGAACTGCTGACCTTGAGGTTAGCAGCTCAACTCATAACCAATATGCTAACCAGTGCTCTCTCTCTATGGTTATATATCTACATATCTATATCTATATCTATAGTCCTGGTATGGTGCTGTAGGTTAAGCACTCCACCAACCTTGCAGTTCAAACTCACCAGCCCCTTCTCAGAAACCCTGTATAGGGTCGCTATGGGTCAGAACTGACTCAACAGCACTTAACAACAAAATACATATATTTAATACAAGTATACTAAATTAGTATGCCTAGTATTTTATATCTCTGAATCAATTCTTATATGTGCTATTTTTCTGGCAGTGAAATGATACTCCTTTTGAAATTTTTTAATGAATTTTATGAATTGAGTGAAAATTTACAGAAAAGATCAGTGTTACATCCAAGAAATCATACACTTTTCTTCCTCTCAGTGATTGCAGTCTCCTCTATGCAGCAATACTTATCACAAATCCTCCCTGTGGCTCCCAATCCACCTACTTCCTATCCCTTAACTTTGTCCTTAGGCAAGCATTGCCTTTCTGATTTTGAATGATTGACCCTTCATGGTAAACACACCTTACTAATTTCTGCCCCCTGCCCCCCCCCTCCACAACACACACATAATTATTCACTGCTTGGTTGAAAACTGGGTCATGAAGATGAGCTGTGGTCAACGGCTATGGTCTCAGGTTTCTCCAGTCTCTTTCTAACTGATAAACCTGGTGTTTTTTAAAAACTAATTTTGAGTTTTATTCTGCATTTTCTTCCACTTTGTCTGGGAACTTCTAATGTGATCCCTTTCAGAGCATTTGGTCATGATAGCTGTACATCATCTAGTTCTTCTTGTCTCAAAGTTGTGGAGACTGATGTGCATATGTCTACTCGTGTTCTGCCTCTGATTTCTTGTGGATATATACTAAGTAGAGAGATTATTGGGTCACTCTCATTCGGTATTTCTATTTCCAAATTTATGAGAAGTGTCATACCATTTTTCACAGTGGTTGAACCATTTTGCAGTTCCTCCTGCAAAGTAGGAGGGTCCCAGTGTCTCCATAGTCTCACCAGCATCAGTTATTTTCTCTTTTTTTGAACTTTTCTTTTAATGCTGATGTGAGATGATATCTCATGGTTGTTTTGTTTTGCATCTCTCTAATGGCTAATGATCAAGGAACTCTGGTAGCGTATTGGTTACGAATCGGGCTACGAACTGCAAGGTCAGCAGTTTGAAACTACCAGCTGCTCTGCGGGAGAACGATGAGGCTTTCTGCTTCCGTAAAGATTTACAGCCTCGGAAACCCTGCACAGGGTCGCTATGAGTCGGAACCGACTCCACGGCACATAACAATAACAAGGGTAAATATTATAATATACATTTAAATAAAACCAGGATTTTACCTATTTTGTTAAAAGTAGTTCTGATTCTTGCTTTTTATGCATAAACGTAACACCTCTTCTTTTAATTATGATCTTTCCATTCGCTACCCCAAATTATATTTTGTGTTCACCAAGAAAAGACAGAGTAGAAAAAAATCTCAGACAAATCAAGACTTAAAAAATATGTATTAAATGCTAGATTTATATTTCTCACCTTTTCTATATGCTGATATGAAAAATTTGTTTTTAAATCACTGATGTTGATATCTTAGTAATATTAATGTTCAATTTATAAAAATTATACTTTTGCTTAATATATACTCACATGACAAATTATATATTTTGTCAGTATATTAAGAACAAGATTACTACTACAAATACATCCCTCAAATACTATATCTAGATAATGTTATGATAAAGTTTTAGAAAATAATGGAATACTATTCACCTTTGGCTGTTGAGTTGTTTTAAACTCATAGCATCACTATGGTGGTGGTGATTATGTGCAGTGGAGTCGGTTCCAATTCATAGCGACCCTGCACATGGTTTCCGAGACAGGAGCAGAAAGCCTTATCTTTCTCCCGTGAAACAGCTGGTAGTTTCGAACTGCTGACCTTGCGGTTCTCAGCCCGATTCGAATCCACTACGCTACTATAGGACAGAGTAAAACTGTCCCATAGAGTTTAAAAGGTTTTATGAATTGGACAAATGGAAGGAAATGGGCTTGTTTTTATGGAAGTTGAGTACCAAATTTATTTCCTGCAAAGCAGCTAGTGAGTTAGAATCAGAGTAGTCCTTTCAATTTTAGAATAAAAATTGACTTAAGATTATTTTCAAATACAACAGTCAAAATAAATGAAATGAAAATTTAAAATGATATGTTCCACAAATATTTAGTGAGCAACCATACTGCGCTAGGTACAAGTGTTTGAGAAATGAACAAATCCCTGGCCCTATGGAGATTATATCCTAGTGGGTGACTTTATAGAGATTTATTTAGTAGCAATTATTGAAAAAAACCAAAACCACCACTCGTCTGTCAGTTTCTTGTACAGTGGTGGCTTATGTGTTACTGTGATTTTGGAAACTATGCTAACAGTATTTTAAATACTAGCAGGGTCACCTACTATAGACTGATTTCAGCTGAGCTTCCTAAGAAAAACTAGAAAGAAGGAGAGATGGACTATTTCCAAATATTTAGTCACTGAAAACCTTATGAATAGCAAGCAGTGCAGCACTGTCAGATAGCACTAGAATGTTGAATTTGGAACATGATGAAGAACACCAGAATATTGCAGAATATTGTCAGATATAATGCTAGAAGATGAGCCCCACAGTCAAAATATGACTGAGGAAGTGCTGTCCCCTCAAAATACAGTTGACTGTTATGAAACGAATGGAGTAAAGCCTTCAGGACCTTCATTTGCACCATTCAAAATGAAGAGGAAACAGCTATAAACATCCATTACTAATCAATAATCAGAACATGGAATGTATAAAGTATGAATCTAAGAAAATTAGAAGTTTTTCAAAAAATTAAATGGAATTCATAAATATTGCTATCCTAGGCATTAGTGAGGTGAAATAAACTGGTATTGGCTATTTTGAATCTGACAATTACTGTGCCAGGAATGACAAATTGAAGAGGAATAGTATCACATTCATCATCAGGAAGAACATGTCAAGCTCTGTCTTAAAGGACATTGTCTGTAATAGGATAATATCAATACACCTACAAGGAAGACCAGTTAATGCCGCTATTTTCAAATTTACACACCAACTACTAAAGCCAGTGATGATGAAATTGAAGAGTTCTACCAACTTCACCAGTCTGAAATTGATCAATTCATGCAATCAGGATGCATTGATAATTGCTGGCAATTAGAATGCAAAGGTTGAGAACAAAGAAGGGGGATCAGTGTTGGAAATATGGCCTTGGTGATAGAAATGATGTTGGAGATCATGTGATAGAATTTTGCAAGACTAATGACTTGTTCATTGAAAATAACTTTTACAAACAACATAAAAATTTTTATGCACATAAAAGTTTTATACACATGGACCTCACCAGATGAAATACACAGAAATCAAACTGACTACATCTGTGAAATAAGACAGTGGAAAAGCTCCATATTGTCAACCAAAACAAGGCCGGGGCTGACTGTGGAACAGACAATCAATTGTTTATATGGAATTCCAGGCTGAAGCTCAAGAAAATTAAAACAAGTCCACAAGAGGCAAAATATGACCTTGAGCATATCCCACCTGAATTTAGAGATCATCTAAAGAGCAGATTTGATGCAGTAAGCACTGAAGTATGAACACCAGAAGAGATGTAGGATGAGATCAGGAATATCATACAGGAAGAAAGCAAAAGTCATTAAGAAGACAAGAAAGAAGGAAAATACCAAAATAAATGTCAGAAAAATTTGGAAACTTTCTCTCTAGTGTAGAGAAGCTAAAACAAATGGAAGAAATGAGGAGGTAAAAGAACTGAATGGAAAATTTCAAAGGGCAGCTTGAGAACACAAAGTCAAATATTGTAACTAAATGTACAAAGAACTAGAGTTAGAAAATCAAAAGGGAAAAACACGCTCAGCATTTTTCGAGCAGACGGATTTGAAGACAAAAATTATTTTAACAGAGCCAAGGATTGTATTCCATAGAAAACATGTTGTAATGCCATGTAGGAGAAGACACCTTTCATGTTTCTTTGCTTACGTGATATAACTGATAATAGGAGGAAAAACAGTTGTCTTGTCATTTTGAAAAATCAACAAAATGCAGAAACTTCTCGGATAGTTGGAAACTAGGTATGTTTCATCCTTTTGAAAATAATCATAGCTCAAGAGTAGTAGAACATTAAGTAGAAAAATAAATTCTTGTTCTGCAGAAGCTAATCTCTTTACCCTTCTAAAATTAAAGTCCATTTATTTACTAATGAGACCTTAGTTGTTCTTTCTTTATATATCAGTGTTTAATATTCTATCGATTAATGAGTACTTGACATATAAGAACTGAGGATAAGAGTAAGACATAATTAGCATAGCAATAATATCATTTAAAGAAAAATGTAGAGTATTGTAACCTGGGGAGAAATACATATGTAGGTGGAAAATAACTTCAATCTTTCAAAATGCAAAGTTCTCAAAAACTATGTGCCAAGTACTATGCTAAGAATAAAAAGTTTAATTAGGGACATAAGAAAAATCTTTATAAGCAAATTAAATTTAAGGAAGGTACTGAAGGAATGCTATATAAAATTTCCAATCGATAATTAATGAAAGTATACAATTAAGGATGTATTACAAAGAATCACTTTTATATGACTGCTGTTGTCTAGCTATGGTCTTTTAATGCCCACACAATGATTGTGCCTCATTTTTGCAAGGGATATATAGATTTCTATGCATATTGTTATTTTTGGTAATTGCTGCCTAGTGGGTTCCAACTCATAGGGACCCAGTATAGGGTTTCCAAGGAGTGACTGGTGAGTTTGAACCACTGACCCTGTGGTTCAAACCGAACTTGGAGTCCTGTGCTTGTCCTGCAGTGCCATAACAAGACTCCACTATGCAAATGTTGTTGTTGTTAAGTGCCACCGAGTTGGTTCTGACCCATAGCAACCCTGTATAGGGTTTCCGAGGAGTGACTGTTAAGCTTGAACCACCAGCGCTGCAGTTCAAAAGGCTTTGCAGTCTGGCACATTAACCCACAATGCCACACCAGGACTTTGAAGTTTGAGAGTCATCACTACCATCAGGAAGAATCTGGAACATAGCATGTCATTTGTTCTAGGGTCCCTGGGCTAAGAACCTCCTTGACCTAGTTTCACATCCCTACTGTAATGCCCAATCACCAATCCTCACACCCACATGCCGTATTCCCATACCAGTCATCTGGCAGCCCTAGGTGGTCAGCACATCAGCTTTCTTTACCCCTAGTTTCTGGTGACACGGCTCTTTGTAGTTCTAATTCTCGGTCACTCAAGCCTCACCATTTTGCTTTGGCCTTCCAAAACCTGAGAACCAGTCACCTTTATTTTGTTTTTGTTACGTGCCATCAAATCAGTTCTGACTCATCTAGATGTTTTTCACAACAGAAAGAAATACTGCCTGCTTCTGCACTATCTTCACAGTTGTTGTTATGTTTGAGCACGTTATTGCTGTCAACATATCAATCTAGCTTGTCTGAATTATGAGAACGAAGTTCGGCCATCCTGGCTTCTAAGGAGCATTCTGGCTGTACTTCTTCCAATAAAAATTGGATTGTTCTTTTGACAGTCCATAGTACTTTTAATATTCTCCAACACCATAATTCGAATGCACTAATTCTTTTAATAAGGAATAATTCTTCAATACATATATATCTTGCACCATACTTTGTTAATGTTCACCTTATCTGGAGGGACCAGTTCCTGGAGAAGGATGTCCTGTTCAAAGTAATTTTTTGTCCTGGTGTGGTGTGGTAGGATAAGCACTGGACTGGTAACTGCAAGGTCCATATTCAAACCCACAAGCTGTCCTCCATACAGGTCACTATGAATCAGAATTGATGGGACAGCACCTAACAACAAGTTTGTCATTACATGGCAAAAATGCAAAGTCGGTTTCAACCTTAAGGTCAGTGGTTCAAACTCACCTACTGTTCTTCGGAACCTTATAAAAGATAGCTATTGGTCATAACCGAGTCAATGGCACTTAACAACAACAACAACAACAATCCTTTTATTGTATTCTATCTGCAGATGACAAGTGTCTTCAGGTCAAAGTGAGTACTTGGATTAATTCTCAGTTTCAAGTTTCAGTGCTTAAATATTATGAATAATTTCAACTTTCATGTGATCAGCAGAAAAAATTAGTTTTTTTTTTTTTTTTTAAATTTTTCTTTTTGACATCACTAACAGTCAGAGTCACTTATTTAATGAACTGCTTACAGGAGAGAAATATCAGGTAAGTGCTTATTCTACAAAACAATCACATTATTTGTATATATATTCCACCATACTATGTCCATGTTCATATTTTAAAGTATATTTGGCCTAATTAATAATTTTTGTCATGTAAAAATCACATGCAGATAATTAATACCCACTTGATCAAAGAAGCTCTGGTGGTGTAGCTGGAAAAAACGATTTGCTGCCAATCAAAAAGTCAGCAGTCTGAACCCACCAATCACTCCATGGAAAAAGACGTGGCGGTTAAAATGAACAGCTGTGGAAACCTGCTTTGGCGGGCCTACTCTGCACTATGCAGTTACTAAGAGTCAGAATCCACTCCGTGGCAGACTGCTTGTTTTTTTTTTAGTTTTGAGGAAAGGAGAAACAGTCAAAGCCAAGCAATTACAATAAGGAATGTCTGCTTCAATCAATCCCTTTCATTTGATTGAAAACTTTATGTGGTAAATTGATTTGGATCTGATATCTGCTCAACTTTTCCCTTCAATGCATTTTCATCATTGATTAGAACAAACAGAAATAGACTCACATAACTGAATTTCTTCTTTGCTGGCTTAAATGTATCCACAATCTTATGTTACCTTTGGAGTCTTGTGGTTCTTAAAGGGCAGTGATAACACTTAGAGCTGACTGGAGTATTATTGGACAAGGAAGAATTCAAATGCCTGCTTCTTTCTGTGAATATCAGTTGAGAATCAGTGGACTTGTCTCTTTGTGTGCATTAATGAGTCTGTAAATGGTATCCCAGTTTAAAGTAACAGCTTATCTATGTGCAAATTCAGGATGTTTTTTAAAGGGATGAGAAGGATGACAGCGTTTAGTGTGAGAATTTGTAAAAAGAGATGAGTTTATCCACATTATAAGGTGTGTTTTTTTTTAAGTAGAAACAATTCCTGTAGCAGCAACAGTAAGATGTACGGATACAAAGTGTTCTTACCAGGACTCCATAGCAGGTCTCGATCATGGGAGTATCTAGCAAGAATTTTTTCTTTTTCTTTAAAAAACAACCTTACCATAAAAATTCTGACAGAAACAAAAAAAAAGTTTACATAAAATACTACATGCATTTATTTTTTTAAACTAAAAGCAAATTCAAATTTCTATTGATTGCTTGAGGTGGAATATGGTAATCATGAGTAATAGTAGTATTTTTATATAAAATAGAAAATGATGATATTAGTGCATTTAAAACAGTTGCTAGTTTACAAGTTCTCCAATGTGTGTTATTCAGATTTCTTTATTGTAAGACTTTACGTTAACTTTAAGCAGGGTAATTACTCTGTGAATATTCAGGAGTGGAAGCAGCATATTATTTCTATTTTCTTCTGTCTCCTTCTTTTCTCTTTTTCCTTCTTTTTTCCCCTTCTTCTGTCTCATCTCTTTCTGACTTCTCTTTCTCTCCAGCACACCTCGTAGTACTGGCATTCCATAAAAAATGTTTTTCAAAGCAAGTCACCTGGGATCTTACTAAAAAGGAGATTATGACATATTTTTGTTGTTAAGTGCTATTGAGTCAGTTCTGACTCATAACAACCCTGTATAGGGTTTCTGAGGAATGACTGGTAGGTTTGAACTTCCGACCTTGTGGTTCACACTGACCTTGAAGTCCAGTGCATTATCCTTCAGTGCCACATCAGGATTCCTACGATTTATTAAAGTATAAGAATTGCATTTCTGCAAAGTTCCTTGCAAGAACACAAGGGCACAATTCAACACCTAGCTTTTCTAATGATATTATTCTATATAAACAAATCTGTTTTAGTTTTAGTATAATTTTGGACAGTGATATGGAATTTCAGAATTTTATTTTTCAGGTGATATAACATGATATTAATAATTTCAAACAATTAGTCTTTCTCTTTCAAGGAACACCTGTCTTAAGTAAAATTATGATAGGCAAGAATATAAATTTATCATTGAATTATCAAGTGTATAGTTTATACTTTTTCTTATGTTAAGAACCATAATTTAAATAGTAGATGCAACAAAAAGGAGGTTTGTTGTTTTCTTCTAAGATGAATTACTTATTCTAGCCTAAAGCAAATGTCAAGTAACTTCAGTAGGGCATGGAAAATAGGAATGATTACAAAGAGTTGATCCTATCATAAAAATTACATCTTTTCCAGTGTTTGTCAAGAAAATAAATAGATATCAAAACAATAATCAAGCTGAGATGGTGTGGGACAGGTATTATCAAAAGAATAACTTATCAGTAGAAATATTCAATGTAGTTCTAAATAACTTGTGGTTTTAGATAAAACTACAAGGGTAAATAAAAAAGTGTTACTACTTAGACTCCAGTTTATACATGCACAAACTTAATCTAAACAAAACATGTTCAAACATGTCTCTTCCATCAGTGGATGGTCACAAGCAAGTTCTGTTTGTAATATACTTGTCTTAATCTCATTAGAGTGACTACAGAGAGAAGGCACAAAGAACAAAACATGAGATTTGAAGGGGATCTGCTGGACTCTTTCAGTTCAAAGCAAATAAGTTATCTCAGAAGGTTATGGTGACAGTCTTTTTTTCTTTCTTTTTTTTTTAATTCCCAAGGAGAAATATCCATAGATTTTCATGAAGGACACAGGATGATCATGGGGGCTTATTATGAAGAATTTTTAAGAAAAATGTAAGCTGCATTGGTGAGAAAAATGTTAGAGAACTTGTGCCGGTGAATTTTGGTTCTATCATGACAATGCACCTTCTCGTTCTTGAGGGTAGCAAGGACTGTTCTATGATAGTTTTGTTGGGTCAACTTTTGGCATCTACCCTATAGCCTTGATCTTGCCACTTCAGACTACTTTTGGTTCCCCAAACTCAAACTACAATTTAAAGGCACACAAATTGCCTTCCTTGAAGATGGATGCCAAAACTGCCATTTTGACATGGTGTATACTGAAGGGTACAGATTGCTTTGGAAAAAGGGTTCGAGAGATGGAACACTGCCTTAACAATTGTAAATACTTAGATACTTAGAGGATATGTGGCTAAACATAAACATTTTGTTATTTTTGTTTATTAAATGCATCTGTGTCCCAGTATGGCACTGTAGGATAAACACTGGACTTCTAACCACAGGCCAGTGATTCAAACCCAACAGTTGCTCCTCAGAAGCCCTATTCAGGGTCACTATGAGTTGGAACCATCATGATGGCACTTAATAACAACAATTTCATAGCAACACTTGTTGACTTACACATCATTATGATATTCAGCTAATTGAAGTTAGCTGAATGATAAAATAATAAACAGAGATTTTAAAAAGGAATGCTGACTTCAATCAGAATTTTTAGCCTTATGTCCATGAACTTAAGTTGCGGTGTGGTGTTTATATACTGTCAAGTCGGTTCTGACTCATAGCAACCTTGTATAGGGTTTCCAAGGCTGTATCTTTAGAAGAGAAGAAAGCCTTACCTTTCTCCTGTGGAGCAGCTGGTAGGCTCTAACCTCTGACCTTTGAGTTTGCAGTGCAGTGCTTATCCTATAGTGCCACTGAACTCTTTCATAATAGGCAGTGCTTACCAACTTATACAAAATCTGTAAAGATATACAGCTATCTGTGGAAATGGTTTGTAGCTTTCTTCAGATATGTACAGTGATCCTCAAACAACTAATAATCAGGATTTAAATACTGGTAAATGATGCCAAATACCAAAATTTAGGGCTTACTTGTGCTGTTACTGTGGTTAACCATTGTAAAAAATCTGTCAGTGTTTAGCGAGAGGGTCAAGTTCTAATTACTTACAAAAATATCACATTAAAAAAATTAAAAATCATATCAGATACATGTTCAGGTCTAAGGGAATGATACTGAAGGAGTGTGTAAATTTTTTAGATATAGGTTAATAAAGGGATATTTGGAAGCAATATAGACATAGTATAAAACATTACTTGATAACTATTAAACAATTTATTCTAATGCAAACTTCATTGACAGCCAGTTTTAGAGTGAAATAAACAATCATTTCTTTAGTATTAATTTATGCTTATTTGGTTCATAAACTTATCTTTATATTTGAATGAAGGAAGTATCAATACAAATGAGTTGACAGATAAAAAGTGGTAAATATATCTTGCCTACATGATGGCACTGCGATATGGACTTTGGGCTGCTATATTCTCGGTTCAAGTCCAATAGCCACTCTGTGGGAGAATGTTGAGGCTGTCTGCTCCTGTAAACATCTATAGTCTCAGAAACCCTACTTAGAGTGAAAATTAGTTGAAATCAATATAAGGGCAGTGGGTTTGGTCTTTAGGTTGACTCAAAATGATTCCTCGGATCCCTGCTTTCTTTTCCAGGGATCCTAGATTCTTTAATATTTGACATTATTATTATTTTGTTTGTGGTTGTTGATGCTGTTAGATGGCATTGAGTTTGTACCACTCATAGTGACCCTATGCACAACAGAATGAAACACCGTCTGGTCCTGCACTAAGCTCACAGTCGTCATTTCATTGGAGTCCATTGCTGCTACTACTGTGCTGATCTACTTCATTGGGGAATCTTCCTCTCTTTCTCTGACCCTCCACTTTGCCAAACATGATATCCTTCTCCAGGGACAAGTCCTTTCCATAACATATTCCAAATATGAGAGACAAAGTCTAACTGTTCTGGCTTCTAATGAGCATTCTGGCCGTATTTCTTCCAACACAGATCGGTTTGTTCTTTTGGCAGTCCATACTACTTTTAATATTTTCACCCAACACCATAATTCAAAGCGATTCAACGTTTCTTTGGTCTTCATTATTCACTGTCCAGCTTTTTCATGCATATGAGGTTATTGAAAATACCAAACTTGGGTCAGGTACACCTGAGTCTTCAAACGGACATCTGAGCTCTTGAACATTTTAAAGACATCTTGTGCAGTGGATTTGCCTAATGCAATAATACACCATTTGATTTCATGACTACTGCTTTCATGAATGTTGATGTTTGATCTGAGCAAAATGAAGTCTTTGACAACTTCAATCTTTTCTCCATTTACATGGATATTGTTTACTGGTCTAGTGATGAAGATTTTTATTTTCTTTACATTGAGATGAAACCCACACTGAAGTCTGTGGCCATCTTCCTAATCTTTGTTATCCTTGAATCCATTGTATTTGGGATGCCTTCCCACCTAGAGGGCATATCTTCCAGCATTACATTGGACAATAGACACTTGTGATTCATTAACTAATTTTTGGAACTAAATCAGTAGATCTCTTTCTTAGTCTGTGTTTGTCTGGAAACACCACAGAAACCTGTCCACCATGGGTGACTCTGCTGGTATTTGAAATGTAATAACAAAATGGCAAAGTTTCCAGCATCACAGAAACAGAAAGCCAACACAATATAACGAACTGTTGAATGGGTGGTGACTTCATAATTCCATCATTAAAGTGTTAGTGGCTGCCATCAAGTTATTTTTAATTCATAGTGAGCCATATGATTGAGTAGAACTGATTCATGGGGTTTTCTAATCTTTATGGAAGATAATTTCCAGATTTTTCTGTAGAGCTGATAGATTAATTTGAACTTTCACCTAACAGCTATGTGATTAACCTTTGTTCCACCTAGGCTATTTCTTGCAATAATACTTACTCTTAATAATGAGGTGTCCCCTGGGTGGAACAAAAAGGGTATTAGGGATCCTATGTTATTCATGAAGAGATACAGTAGAAAATAAGAGTTAAAGGAATTTGACATTTTAGCTAATTTAAACATCATCCTTTAAAATAGATCATTTCTAAAGAAAAATAAAATTTGCCTTTTGAATTAAAATGTTTAAGTATTTCCTTATAAATTATAATTTAAGGAATACCACAGAACACCCTAATCCTGAATTTTATCCTTTGGTGAATACTGATCTTTTGATCTTAAATAATTGATAATCCTACAGTGTGCATACCTCACTATTGTCATTGTTCCCTTTATACACTTATCCATTGTTTGGCTGAACACTGAGCCACAGATGTGAGTTCATTTTCTTGCCTGAAGGATGACCAAGGGCCATAGTCTCAGGTTTCTGTAAGTCTCTATCTGACAAGTAAGATTAAAAAAAAATAATTTTGAGTTTTGTTCCACATTTTTTCTCTCACACTCTACCTAGGATCCCTTTCAGAGCAATTAATAGCTGTTGCCAGGTATCAGGGTTGTGGACCACTGACATTCATTTGGTCCATGAGTTCACTGGGCTAATTGTTTCCAAGCATCCTCAATTTTCCTTATTTTACAGGGAGAAACTAATAGTTGTACCTTAAATGGCCGCTCAAAATCCCCAAAGGATAATGTAGAATATTTTGTTTGTGAACTAAGTTATGCTAATTTACCATTCACCCCCAAGACAATGGTTGCAATCCTCCAAGCCGAGTGACACATTCTCTCAAGGTGTTTGCTTATTTCTAAGAAGTTTTCATAAGCTTGCCCCTGTATGCTACACCACATTCAAATATGTATTTGTCGCATAGATAAATACTCATGCACAAATATCCTCTGTCAAACGTATGTATATTTGTTGGTATGTTGTTGTTGTGAAGTGCGGTCGAGTCGGTTCCGACCCATAGCGACGCTGTATAGGGTTTCCAAGGAGCAGCTGCTCAGCTTGAACCACCGAATTTGCAGTTCAAATGACTTTGCAGTCTGATGCATTAGCCCACAGCGCCACTAGAGGGCTTAGCGTTGTGGTTACAAAGGGCTGTGAACCGCAAAGTCAACAGTTCGAAACTACCAGCTGTTCCGCGGGTGAAAGATGAGGCTTTCTGCTTCCGTAAACATTTACAGCCTCGGAAACCCTATGCCGAGTCGTTATGAGTCAGAACCGACTCCATGGCACATCACAACAATTATTTTGTTGTTAACTGCCGTAGAGTCGACTCCGACCCATAGCGACCCTGTATAGGATTTCCGAGGAGAAGTTGGTGAGCTTGTACCGCTAACCTTGCAGTTCAAACGGCTTTGCAGTCCTTCGCATTAATCCACAGTGCCACATGAGGACTCTGCTGAGGAGTTAATGCGCCGGACTGCAATATGCAGCTACCCAAATGCTGTTGTCTTTGTTCTAACAGATTTCAAGTTTGGCGCATTAACCCACAGCACTACACCATGACTCCACATCTACCCATGTTGTTGTTGTTGTTGTGTGTCGTGGAGTCGGTTCCGACTCATAGCGACCCTGTACAGGGTTTCCGAGGCTGTAAATCTTTACCGGAGCAAAAAGCCTCATCTTCCTCCTGCAGAGCAGCTGGTAGTTTCGAACTGCTGACCTTGAGGTTCTCAGCCTGATTTGTAACCACTACGCTACCGGAGCTCCTTATCCTATTGATAGAAATCTAATTTTCAGATATAAATGAAAACAAATGAAAAAAGAAAAGAGGAGGGGGCAAGGCTCAAAAGGGTATGATTTGTGGGTACTGTGTGCACTGCTGGCAGTGGTAGCCCTGACTTCTGCCATAGTGCCACCACCCTGTTGGCGCAGCTGCTTCGTGCTCATGTCCAGCATGCTGCCTGGAACTAGGAATTCACTAGTACTCCAGGCCTGTTCTAGTCTACCAGGCCCCATGGCGAGAGCAGAGGAGCCCTGGTTAGGGCTCCCCTGTGCCAGGAATGAAAGGATGCATGGCTGCTGGGCAAGTCAATGAAGCCAGGAGTTGGGGAAGGGAGACATGTGTGCATTGCAAGGGTTGGAATTCACCCTGTAGTCTTGCTGCTTGATCGCCCCAAGGGTTTTGGGGTCTTTGAGACCGCTGCTGTTGCTGTTAAGTGCTGTCCAGTCAGATCCGATTCATAACAACCCTGTATAGGATTTCTGAGGAGTGGCTGGTGGGTTTGAACGGCCGACCTTGTAGTTTAATCCAATCTTGCATTTCAATGCTTATCCTACAACACTACACCATTGTTGTTACTGTTGTTAAGTGCCTCTGAGTAATGAACCACACCATTAGGGGGGAATAATAAGAGGAGAAATGATTTACCTTTAAAACAAAACAAAACAAAAAATACCATAGACATACATGCTGTCTGCAGCTGACCAGGCATTAAATCATAAATACTTTCATTAAGATTAAAAATTGTTCTAACTTAGATTTGTTGGGAATGTGCAGTTTCTAGTATTAGGTGTTTCTTACTAGGTTTTCCACACTTTTACTCAGCTGATTTTGTGGTTTTATTCCATATAAGAGCTATAGTGTTTGCTTACTTGAGCTTTTATGTTCTGCTTACCTTCTCCATAGAATTTTAAACTGAAGCATAAATTGTCAAAGAGAGTTGAAGAAAAGAAAGGAAAAAGGAAAAAGAAAAACCTGACTAATGCAGACAAAATCCATGAACATTTCATTTCTTAACTATCACCTTTATTTAGATCTAATTTTTACTTGCTCTTCCACTGGCTTACATATGTCCTTAAATCCTGTTCATGGTAGCCTTGGCTCAAACTGACCCCTTCCCACATGCACATTTATTGCATATAAAATGTAATCTACATTTTGTATGTAGTATTACATTTACATTTAATTCAGTCTGAGCATCTTCACCCCCACTGCAAAACTATAGACACACATACACACATACACACAGAGAGACATCACGCTCTCAAGTGTCTGAATGTATTTTACCACAAATATTTTCAATGATTTTATAAATGGGGAAACTGAGAAACTTTGGTAAAGGACATGAATTGCCCACAATCATGTAACCATTGAGTGACAAAAATAGAATGACTTCCTAGGTCTTCTGAAAGTCCATTCTAGGCTTCTTTCTCAAAATTGTTTGCCATGATACCCACAGTATTCGGTAATGTTCTTCTAACTCTTCAATTAAGTTCTTGGAGACTAAGCTATTTTGTATACTCAATAGACGGTATATTTACAAAATCATCTATCTCATACTTATCAGATACAAAGAATTGAAAAATATAAAAAAACTGGAATTGTTTGCCACAACCAGGAAATAAATAATACTTATAACTGAAGAAAACATTTAAAAATATATATTACAATAATTCATATATTTAACTGAAATTCATTTAAAAATAATGAGACCTTACTGAGCATACCACAGTCAGTGTAATATAATCATATGATTTAAAAAAGATTTAGTATAGGTAGGTGGTTGTTACTTAAGAAAAGAACTAACAAAAAAGGAAAAGTCTAAAAAGTAATTAATGTTTAATGTACACTATGTCAAGGACTTCTGCTAGAAAAAAGAAATTCTAATTGTTTTTTATAAGCCACATTCTTGTTTTACCAAAAAGCATCTTTATAATGCTTCAGTTTGTTATGTTTAAACCTAAAAAGTATAATGTCTGTTTAGGTATCTAAGAACCTAGCAACAAGAAGGTTGTTTTAGGCCATTTGTTACTTTGCTTGTAAAACAAACTCCTTTATATAGAAATGGAAAAACAAAACTATTCTGTTATGAATTTTTAAAATTATGTATCTGGCATTGCACTTCTTGTTAAAATATTGTTGAGGTATAAAAATTCACTTACATTTATAATTATATACTTAACTTTCTAAAACTTAAATCTTAAACATTTATAGTTATATACTTAACTTTCTAAAATATATATTATAATAATTAATAAATCTAATTGAAATTCATGTTAAAATAATGAGACTATACTGAGCATACCACAGTCAGTGTAATATAATCATATGAATACACAACATGTAATAGTATGCATGTAATAATACCCATATAAAAAACACAGTCTTCTAGGTTTAAGTATGTAAGCAGCATTTTTTAAAATCTGAAAGTATTTGTGTATATTTTTATACTTCTTAACTTATATTATGTATGTCTTAAAATGTACATTAAAAAAGAATTTAGAGAAAGATAAATGTTGAAAAATTTACACTAATTATCAAAATGTTGAAAAATTTATACTAGTTATCAATATCTACTCAGTTCCTCCGGACCTCTGAACTGAGCATTTGTTATTTCTTCCTCACAGCAACTAGTTCTATATTCCCACTTAGTCTGTTATTATTACTCTACTGCTTTCATTGCATAATTTCTCCACATATTAATTATTGCTTTCTCACATTCATAGACTTAACTAAAGCCAACATATTGAGGGAGGATTGGAAGGGAAAATAAAAGAATGCCTACAGTCCAAGTGAAAAGAAAAGATCAGCCAAATGCTTTACCAACACACCTGATGCAGTATTCTTGAATTGAGCAGATCCGAGGACATGTCAATATTATAACTAATTTAAGTATACTATACTAGTATTACAAGGAGCTCTGGTAGCGTAGTGGTTACGAATCTGGCTGCGAACCTTAAGGTCAGCAGTTCGAAACTACCAGCCGCTCCGCGGGAGAAAGATGAGGCTTTCTACTCCCGTAAAGATTTACACCCTTGGAAACCCTGTACAGGGTCGCTATGGGTCGGAACCGACTCGACGGCACTTCACAACAACAACAACATACTAGTATTACAGATTACTTCTCTGAAGAAGAATGTGTTAACAGAAGGAAAATGATTTCTATGGAATCCAGAAAATGGAATTCAGGAAGAATAATGTATTAAAGCAATTACAGAATAACAAATCTGAGACTGCAAACACCCTAATTTTACCTGCCACTTGCTTTCATCACTAGCCTTTTTAAAACCAAGACTAATGAATCTTTTCCTTCAATTCACCATATGGTGAAAATTTTAAACAAATTTTACCTTTTGTGCTTCTACTGAAACTTCCTGGTAAAATTTCAAGCTTAACAGTATGTATTTAATATAGTGGTTTTTCAGACACAATATTCTAGCATCTTCATTCCTCTGTTAAAGCATATTAAAACTCTGCATTAACTATGTACCAAATGACTGCCACTGATTTCATTCTGACTCAGCAACCCTATAGAACAGTGTTGTTGTTGTTCTTAAGTGCTGTGGAGTCAGTTCTGACTCATAGCAACCCAGTGTAGGGTTTCCGAGGAGGGGCTAGTGGATTTGAACTGCTGACCTTGTGGTTCAAAGTCCATTGCTGACCCTACAGTGCCACACCAGGAGTCCATAGAACCGAATAGAACTGCATTTAAATTTTTTGATATTTTATGGGAGCCAACAGCCTCATCTTTCCCTGCTGGGTTGAACCATCAACCTTGTGATTAGCAGTCAATGCTTTACCCATTATGACACTAGGACTCCTTGAATTAACTATATAACTTAAAAAAATGTAATGTCTATGTCTATATAACATAGAAAAAATGTAATGTCTAATGGACCAAAATGTATGCAGAGATTGTTGTTTTTGTAGCTGTTAAGTGTTGTCACGTAGGTTCTGACTCATAGTGACTATATATAGCATTTCTGAGGAATAGCTGGCTGGGTTTGAACTGCCAGCCTGTGGTTAGCAGATCAGTCAGTGCTTATCCTACAGTGCAACATCAGGACTCTATAAATATTTATAGGGAGATTTATTTCTATGTAATGACTCAGGCAGTTCTTAATACCGGCAAGTCTGAAATCCATGAGTCAGGCATCAAGTTGGGGGTTTCTCCTGACTTATGTGGTTGCAGAGATTGATGAATTCCAAATCAGCAGGTCAAATGGTAGGCTGCTGGCTAACATTCCAAGAACCAGAGGTCAGAGGCAGCAAGTTAAATGCAGAATTTAGAGAGAGGAAACTTTGCCAGAGCATTCTATATAGTGGATGCAGATCACACAATCAGAAGAATGCTCCTTTCACCTGATTGACCCATCACACCTAACCACAAGTTTACACAATATCTGCCAGATCATTGAGAACCATGGTCTAGCCTTGTTGTTAAGTGTCATTGAGTCACTTCCAACTCACAGTGAGTCACTTCCAACTCACAGCGACCCTCGATAGCGTTTCTGAGGTGCAATTGGTGAGTTTCAACCACCAGTCTTGTGGTTCAAACCAACCTTGTGGTCAAGTGCTTATCTTATACCAATATACCAGGATTCTATGGTCTAGCCTTATTGTTGTTGTTAAGTGCTGTCGAGTCAGTCCCAACTCATAATATTCCTGTATAGGATTTCTGAGGAGCGGCTGGTGGGTTTGAACTATGAAACCATCAACTTTGCGATTCATAGTCCAGCGCTTATCCTCCAGTGCCATACTAGGAGTCCATAGCATAGCCTAGTCAACTCTTGATACTAACTATCATAGTCCAGTGCCAGTTTGGCATCTGTACACATATCTTTAAGCTGTACATAATTCCTTAATATAATTGATTATAAAGTCATTCTTCACCTAACACGATACAACTAATATGTATACCACTAAAAATGTATTAGTTCTTTTTATATCTTATATTTTATACTAATCAATTAAATAGGAAGGGAAGATAACAATGATATTTGAAATATCTATCTATTGTCTATCTCTCTATGTATCAATTATATATATATATATATATATATATGAATCGGGCTGCGAACCTTAAGGTCAGCGGTTCGAAACTACCAGCCGCTCCGCGGGAGAAAGATGAGGCTTTCTACTCCCGTAAAGATTTACACCCTTGGAAACCCTGTACAGGGTCGCTATGGGTCGGAACCGACTCGATGGCACTTAACAACAACAACAACAACAATATATATATATATACATTCATATACCTATTACAGAAAAAAAATAAAGGAATTGAAAAGACTGAAAACAATAACATTCCCCATTCATGCAAGTGTTCACAGAGTTTTAACTAGTATTTAGAACTACATTCTCTCATCAACCATTCCATATGCCCTTTGCCCTCAGCAAGCAGTTCAACTGGTTGTGGTTCTTTGTTTGATGGGATGATTCAAACCTTCATTCCTGAAAAGTAGGTACCATTAGTAGTCATGTTGAAATTGGGTTGTTCCATTCACATTCGTCACAGGGTATGATAGTACTAAGATATCCTAAGAGATACTTCTATTCCAGATAATACTCTTTTTTTTTTTTTTTTTTTTAACTCCATTATGTAAATCAATCCAATTCCCCTTGGGTACTCAGGATCAATCACACCAGCCAATATGGTAAGTCTGTTCTTTATTTGTGGATCCAGAGGCATGATGAGGCCCACATGGCCAAGTGGCATTCTTAGTTTCCAGTTCAGTGGAACCAATGTTATCTCTCCTTGTAGGAGCTTTGCTTCTTTTGGAATAAGACACTTAAATATGCAAAGCATGAGATCACAAGGATAAGAAACAACAATATTGTGTATGTGACTCAGTGGTAATAACGAGTGATGCCACTTCTAGTTCCACCCCTGGATTCCAGGACCCATGATTCCTGTTTCTGGGAGATGTAGAACCATATATTGGACATGGATTCAGAGCATATAAAGGCCAACAACAACAGAGAGCATTGTTCCAACACTACAAGGTATCGCCACCTAGCTGGCACAAAAATAGTATCTTTAGAAGGCCATTATATCAAGCCAGTAGCTCCAATATTATAATTAACAAGATTAGACCAGTGAATTCCATGAGCATGGAATCATTGCACTACTTCATTTGTTGTGAATTGAATTCCTTGATTTAAGGCAATGCTATTTAAGGTATCATGATGGTGAATAACACATTCTGTAAGTCCACAGATGGTAGTTTTGACAAAATTATTTGACAAATCTACATCCAGGATAAGTGTTTACCCTAGCAACAAAAAAACACTGCCTTTTCCAAGATGGAAGTGGTCCAACGAAATCAATCGGTCACTTGATTTGATAGCTATTGCCTCTAGGAATGACACCACATCAGGGACTCAATGTTGAATGGAATTCCATGTTGCTGAGACCCTGCATAACTTCTATCCCTGCCACCATAGCCACTTTGTATATGAGTACTTTGGGCAACAAAAGGAGAATCTAGGAAAAGAGGCCTGACTGGTATCCACAGCACACATCATCCTATCCACTTAACTGTTAAAATCATCCTCTGATAAGGTCATCCTTCAGTTAACATTCACCTTAGACACAAATATCTTGCTTAGTAAGATGCTAAATGGAAGCAAAGAATGCAAGAGCTGAGGAAACGCCAACATAGAAATAATTTTTTTGAAAATGTCAACATAGAAACGGAGCAGGTTGTAAATGTTTTTTAATCTCTGACTGAAATGGTGCCAAAAATGTTGAGCTTACCTGCTTTCTTTAGATAAGATTGTACTGATGATGACAAAGGAAAATTAGACAAAAAGAAAAGTGAATCAGAAAATGAAGACCAAGTTTTAGCAAAATTTGAAGAAACCCATTAGTGCTTTTAACTTAAATGTTTTCTTTAACAAGCTTGAAGGACATGAATAAGAAGTAGTTGAAAATTATGTGAAGAAAGATAAATAACCAAAACACTTGTGTTCAAATCAAGTCACCAAACAGAATAAACATCTTTACAGTGTTAAAACGCAATTTGAAAATGAGATTCAGAAGATGAGCTACATGAAAAACATGGAATGCAGCTTCGTAGATACTGTGTGAACTGCATGAAGCAAATTACCATTTAGAAAAATAGAATAGGTTTCTCCAAGTGTCTGGAAACATCAGTCCTATACATCAACAACTTTATTCTTATAGATGGCAGAAAACTTGGAGAATCAATTGGGAATCACAATTTGTCAAACAAAAGTGAATTAGCCACACTGAAAAAAATAGATTAAGTAAATTGGTTAGTAGTTTTGTTGACCAAGAGAAAGATTGACAATCTAAGAAAAGAATACAACCACAATAAACAAAAAAGTAAATGATTTGAAAATCCAAATTTATTCAAGAGACTTCTCTATACCACAGGTAATCAAAGGCAGATGGCCAAGAAGGTCAAGGCATCCTTGCATTAGGTGCCTATGGGAAAAGGAGTGAGCTGTAAGGGTTCAGGATCCAGAGTGATGTATAGATTTGATTCAGGTTTATAGCAGCCACCCCCTGTACATCTATAAGCTCCATAAGACATTTGATGTGTTTTCTTCAAAATAATTCTAATTAATCTCTCCAGATTTAATTTTCCATTTAACTGAGACTACATTTGCTCGTATTGAGCATTTATAGATTATTTCTAAAAATAGAGTTTCCAGAATACGTGTTTGCTGTTAGGTACCATAGAATCACTTTCAACTCATAGTGACCACACGTGAGATAATAAAACTGTCCCAACATTCTAATTAATAGGCTATAATCTTTATGGGAGGATATCTTCAGATCTTTCTCCTACTGAGTCACTGTGTAGTTTAGAATAAACAAACTTTAGCACATAACCATTGAGCTAACAAGGCTGTCCTTGCAGAATAGTCCTGGTGTGGCACTGTAGGCTAAGAACTGAATTGGCAACTGAAAAGTCAGCTGTTCAAACCCACCAGCCACTCCTTGGAAAATCTATACAGGGTCGCTATGAGTCAGAATTTACACAATGACACTTAACAACAATATTATACTTATGAATATATAATATGTATTTAATTTGATTCTATATTTAATTGTTAAGTGCCTTCAAGCCAGTTCTGACTCACTGCAACCCTGTATAGGAGCAGCTGTTGAATTTGGCACACCAACCTTGCAATTCAAAACCTATGTTGGGGTTCAATGCATTATCCCACAGCACCATACCAGGACTCCAGATTAGGCAATGTAAAGGTTTTTAAAATTAGTTAATTGGTCTTGTTGGTGCTAAGTGTCATTGAGTTGGTTCCGACTCCTAGTCACCTTGTATAGGGATTCCAAGGAGTGGTTGGTGAGTTTGAAGCACCAACCTTGCAGTTCAAACCGACCTTGCAGCCCGGTGCATTATCCTACAGAAACCAAACCTGGACTCTGTTGTTATTGTTGTTAGGTGCCATGGAGTAGATACCAACTCATAGTGACCTTATGCACAGCAGAACAAAACACTGCCCAATCCTGGGCCAACTTCACTACTGTTGCCACGCTTGAGTCCGTTGATGCTGCCACTTGGCGTATCCATCTCGTTGGGGATCTTCTTCCTTTTCACTGACCCTCCAGCATACCAAACATGATATCCGTCTCCAGTGACTGATTCTTCCTGACAATATGTCTGAAGTATGAGAGACAAAGTTTGGCCATCTTGGCCTCTAAGGAGCACTCTGGCTGCACTTCTTCCAAAATGATCTATTGGTTCTTTTGTAGCCCATGGCACTTTCAATATTCTCCTCCAACACCATAACTCAAAAGCATCAATTCTTCTATGGTCCTCCTTATTCACTGTCCAGCTTTCGCATGCATATGAGGTTATTAAAATACCATGGCTTGGGGTCAGGCGCACCTTAGTCCTCAAGCTGACATCTTTGCTCTTCAACACTTTAAAAGGTCTTGTACAGCAGATTTGCCTAATGCAATACGGCGTCTGATTTCTTGACTGCTGCTTCCATGAGTGTTGATAGTTGATCCAAGAATGAAGTCCTTGACAACTTCAATCTTTTCTCCATTGATAAGAATATTGTTTATTGGTCCAGTGGTCCAGTGGTGAGGACTTTTGTTTTCTTTACATTAAGATGTAATCCATACCGAAGGTTGTGCTCTTTGATTTTCATCAGTAAATGTTTGAAGTCCTCTTCACTTTCAGCAAGCAAGGTTGTATCATCTGCATATTGTAGGTTGTAAATGAGTCTTCCTCCAATCCTGATGCCACACTTTTCTTCATATAACCCAGTTTATCGGATTATTTACTCAGCATACAGGTTGAATAAGTATGGTGAAAGAATACAACCTTGTCTCACACCTTTCTTAATTTTAAACAATTCAGTGTTCCCATGTTCTATTCAAACAACTGCCTCTTGGTCCAGGTACAGATTCCTGTCTATAGCTTATCAGGATCCACACAATCGATAGACTTTATGTAGTCAATAAAGCACATAAAGGTAAACATCTTTCTGATATGCTCTGCTTTCAGCCAAGATCCATTGGATATCAGCAATGATATCCTTCATTTCACAGCCTCTTCTGAATCTGGTTTGAACCTCTGGAAGTTCTCTGTCAATGTATGTTTGCAGCCATTTCTGTATTACCTTCACTAAAACTTTACTTGCATGGGATATCAAAGAGACTGTCCGATGATTTCCGCATTCCATTGGGCCACCTCTCTTTGGAATGGGCACAAATATGGATCTTTTCCAATCAGTCGGCCATATAGCTGTCTTCCAACTTTCAGAAAACCAGAAAGGAAGAACACACTCAACATTTCTCAAGCTAGAGGAACTGAAGAAAAAATTGAAGGCTCAACTTCCATTATTGAAAGATTTTCTGGGAAAATTATTGAATGATACAGAAAGCATCAAGAGAAGATGGAAGGAATACACAGAGTCACAGTACCAAAAGGAATTGGTTAATGTTCAATCATTTCAAGAGGTATCATATGATCAAGAGCCAATGATACTAAAGAAATAAGCCCAAGGTGCACTGAAGGAATTGACAAAGAACAAGGCATCAGGAATTGATGGAATAAAATTTCTGGTAGTGTAGTGGGCTGCTAACCTCAGGGTCAGCAGGTCGAAAGTACCAGCTGGTTGGAGGGAGAAAGATGAGGCTTTCTACTCCCATGGAGATTCACAGACTCAGAAACCCTACACATGGTTGCTATGAGCTGAAACTGACTCTTTGGCACACAACCACAACCACCACTATATATTGTTAAGTGCCGTCAAGTCGATTCTGACCTATAGGGACTGAAGAGCAGCTGGTGAGCTTGAACGGTTGACTTTGCAGTTCAAATAGACTTTGTAGCCCAGCGTGTTAACTCATTGTACCACACCAGGACTACATGTATATGTGGACTTTGAATCAGCAACCTTTCAGATAAAACTGATCTTGCTGTGGAGAGCTTATATAAATATAAATATAATATAATATATAGAGAGTTCTGGTGTGGAGCTCTGAGATAATGCACTGCACTGCAAGGTCAGTTTGATCTGAAAGGTCTGCAGTTCAAATTCACCAGCTGCTCCTTGGAAACCCTATATAGGTTGCTATGAATCAGAAAGACTCAACAGCATCTAACAGTTAAGTGTCATGGAGTGGCTATGAGTGGGAGACAATGTGATGGCACACAACAATAGATAAAACATAGATAGATAGACATACGTGTTCAGATCTTGTGGTGCTCAGTCCAGTGCTGATCCTACAGTATCACGCTAGGAGTACGATAGATTTAGGGATATATGTTAAGTGCCATCGGGTCAATTCTGACTCAGCAATTCTGTATAGCGTTTCTGAAGAATGACTGGTAGGTTTGAACTGCCAACCTTTCGATTCATATTAACTTTGGTACTAGACTAAGCACTGAACTACAAGGTTGGTGTAGGATAAGCACTCGACTATGAACCCTAAGCTTGGCAGTTCAAGCTTACCAGTCGCTCCTCAGTAGAAACAAGAGATTTTCTGCTCCTGCAGAGACATACAACCTCAGAAACCCTATATATGGTTACTGAGCTGGAAGAACTGGACAGCACATAATAATAACACAACAATAATTATTTTTAATGTGTTCCATGATATATATGTATTATTCTTTCTCAAATATCACATATTACTACTGCTGTTTTACATGCAACCTGGAATAAGTGAATTTAACAATCATGTATATTATTATTTATCACAAATATTATTATTGTTGTTAAGTACCATGGAGTTGGTTCCAAACTGCACAGGGTTTCCAATGCTATAAATCTTTACAGGAGCAGAAAGCCTCATCTTTCTCCCATGGAGTGGCTGGTAGTTTCAAACTACTGACTTTGAGGTTAGCAGCCTGATTCGTAACCACTATGCTACCAGAGCTCCTTACAAATATTATTATACCTACCCTAAAATATTACATATAAAATAAATGAAATTATATTATTTGGAAATAAATAGTTTCACTTTTAGAGTTAAAAATGAATGTAGTAAGTGAATAGTAACATATAGTAGAATGTAGTATGTACTCAGTTTTATGAAAGTATAAACTTTATAAGAAATCCTTAAAATATTTTTACAAGAAATATAGTTTTGGCAACAAATAAACAGATACAAATACAGATAATTGCATTTATATGCTGTACCTATGTAACTTAAATGTATTATTTAAAATACTTATAAAACCTCTAAATTTTTCTTTGATGAGGGGTCTTTTAAAAGGTACTGGAGTAAACATGCTATGAAAAACTGCATAGATTTAGAATTATGTTTTGTTTTGTTGTGTTTTTTGGGGGGAGTGGCACCAGAATTAACATGTGCTAACTTTTTATAACATTTCTAAACAGCTTCTAGTTTGAGGAACTAAGAATGATAAAGCATCAGTTTGAAAAAGGCTCTCATCAAAGCAACATGAATTCTGCTAAAATTGAAGCAAAAGCAAACATTACATTTATGGTGAAACTGGAGTGGAAGATTGTTGAAATCACTGATGCTTTACCAAAATTTATGGGGGCAAAGCTTCAAAGAAATTAGCAGATTACACTGGTATGGCGCTCTTATGTGCTGGACTGCAAAATTGGCTTGAACAACAAGGTTGGTGATTTACGCTTACCAGCCACTCTGGAAACCCTATACGGGATTGCTATGGGTTGGAGCCAACTCGATGACACTTAGCACCAACTCCTTTATGGAAGGGTGAGACACTGTTGAAGATGATGCCTGTAGTAGTAGACCACCCACGTCAATTTTGGAGGAAGCAATTAATCTTATTTATGCCCTAATTGAAGAGGAACAACAACTAATGGTACCACAGACATCTCAATTGTTCAGCCTAAAAAAGTCTAACTAAAAAAATTACATGAAGCAAACTTTTTGCTAGATGGGTGCCAAAACTGTTGCCTCCAGATCTGCTGCAGACAAGAGAAGAATTTGCAATAGAAATTATAAGCAAGCAGGATCAAAATCCTAAAGTATTTCCTGGACTGTAATAGAAGATTAAACATGGCTTTGCCAGGAAAATCCTGAAGACAAAGGACAGTCAAACCAGTGACTAACAACAGGTAGAAGTGGTCCCATCAAAGCAAAAGTAGACTGGTCAAGGTCATGACATTAGCTTTGTTTTGATGTTCAAGGCATTTTGCTCAAAGAATAATAACATCTGCCTAGGATGAGAGTGGTTTGAGAAGGTTAGGAAAGTTAGCAGAGAGTTTCACCACAGTCCTCAAACATGACAGTATTCTAATTCATTCTTTGGAACAAACAAGGAATAGTTTATGATATTTTCCATGGAAATTTATTAGACATCCACTTTACAGTCCTGATTTGGCTATTTTTGACTCATTTTTATTTCATAATCTTAAAAGTTCTTCAAAGGGTGCCCCTTTTTCTTTAATTAGAAATGCAAAACTGAATGTATTGGTATGACTTAATTCTCAGGATTTTCAGTACTTGAGAGATAGACTAAATATCTCTAGGATAAGAACTGGACTGGTAGCCACAAGGTCAGCAGTTCAAACACACCAGTAACTTCTTGTAAACATTATATGGGGTCACTATGAGTTGGAACCAATTTCATGGCACTTAGCAACAACAACAACATCAAATAGCTAGTACTATCACTTACAAAAGTGTGTTGGCCTTGATGAAGCTTATGTTGAGAAATAAAATTTGTATTTTCATATTTATTTTTAGTTCTATCTTCCACAAATTTTTCAAGTCTCCTTGTTTTAATCAGGGACAGCATAAGTCATATGATATAATAATTTTCTTTTAGACAAATGAAGGAAGTAGATGATATAGCGTGAACATGTTTTTTTAAGTTCTCAACTGCTCCTGTAAAGATTTACAGCTTCAGAAACCCTGGACAGGGTTGCTATGAGTCAGAACCGACTCCATGGCATGTAACAACCAATAGTTTTAAGCTCATCCTCCAAGATAGCTAAAGTGTATATATAAAGTAAAAGCTTCAGTTAACTTCTCTTGCAGTATTTTAAGTCCTTTTCCCTCCAATTACTGGTGTTTGACCAAATATCTCAAAGATGTTGTTTCTCTAAAAGTAATTAATAATTTCATAGCTTCATGTTTTTGAATGGAAAATTTTTTTGCACAGTATCTGTAGGAGAGTATTATTTTATGCACATCTTTGCCCTTAGTTGTATCATCTTCACACATATAAGTAGAGCTCTTTTCATGAATAAAGATTCCTGTCACCTGCTGGGATTGCAGCTGGATGTTGTTTTGTACATAATTCTCTATGGCCTGTCTTCCAAGGAGCTCTGGTAGAGTAGTGGTTACGAGTCAAGCTGCTAACCTCAAGGTCAGCAGTTCTAAACTACCAGCTGTTCTATGGGAGAAAGATAAGGCTTTCTGCTCCCATAAAGATTACAACCTTAGAAACCCTATCCAGAGTCGCTATGAGTCGGAATCGACTCCACAGCACACCACCAGCTGTGTCATACAGAAGATGTTTGAGAAAAAGACACTTACGTGGGTTAAAATTCTAAGCATAGGGAAACATCTTCACTCATCACTGAATAAAAAATCTCTACCATAGGCTGCTAAAAGAACCAACAGATCTGTGTTGGAAGAAGTGCAGCTAGAGTGCTCCTTGGAGGCCAGGATGGCCAAACTTTGTCTCTCATACTTCGGACATACTGTCAGAAGGGGTCAGTTGCTGGAGAAGGATATCATGTTTGGTAAGGTGGAGGGTCAGAGAAAAAGAGGAAGACCCCCAATAAGATGGATTGGCCAGGTGGCAGTATCGATGGACTCAAGCATGGCAACAGTAGTGAGGTTGGCTCAGGATTGGGCAGTGTTTTGTTCTGCTGTGCATAAGGTTGCTATGAATTGGTACCAACTCGATGGTACCTAACAACAACATCTTTATGTTAGAAGACAAAAATTAACTTAATCACATTATTTCCAAGTTTTACTATAGGTAATATAAACCTTAAATTCTCTGTTGAAAATCACTGATGGTGATGTGATGTATTTTGTCTGAGATTGTATTGAGTGTACAGTTTAACAGGAGGAGGAGTTAGATGGAACTTAAAATCTTTATAGAAATGTGACTTCTCATTTAGGAATATTCAATATCTTCCCATCTGTTCAGATCTTCTCTATCCTTCAATAAAATCTTATACATTTATTCATAGAACTCATGTACAGTTATTGATAGGTTTATTTTATGCTTTCAGCTTATTTAATCCTTTCTCAGTTATTCTTTGTAATTCTTATAGTGAATTAAATAAAAGCTACTGGTTTTGACACACTGATTTTAAACATGATTATATACCAGTTTTTTTTAGGGATATAAAGAAATTTAATCTATTTTAAAAATCATTTTATGGTATTTTAAGTGGGAGGAGATTTAAATGCTTTTATTTGCTTACTCTGACATTATAACCCAATTTATTGAATTTACTGGGTTTTGTTTCTTGTGCTTTTTAGTTGTGGGAGAAAATTAATTTGAGTATTCCACAGCCCTAGAGTTCACCAAGGATAACATAATTCATTTGTTACCTAGTAACCACATCTGTTACTAAATTACATATTGCTATGCTAGCTGACTAAGTATCTCCTGTAATGTGCCAGTCTGAAAAAAAAGTCACTGTAAATCTCAGTAAAATAAACATTTCATATGTGGAGTTGTTGTTGTGCTGAAGTGACGTAGAGTTGGTTCTGACCCATAGTGACCCTGTGTAGGATTTCCAAGGAGCAGCTGGTGAGCTTGAACCACCGGCCTTGCAGTTCAAAGAGCTTTGCAGTCTGGCACATTAACCCACATCGCCACACCAGGACTCCTCATATGTGGAGAGGTAAGCACAATTTCTCCACATTCATTGCTATGGGGAGAAATGGAAAGTACTACAATGTATCATTAATTTGTAGTCCTGGTGTAAAGTTGTAAGAAAAGTACTGGACGGCTAACTGAAAAGTTGGTGGTTGAAACCCACTAGCCACTCCTTGGAATTCCTAAGCAGAATCTAAATAACCCACTCAATAGCATGTAACAACAGTGAAAGTATAATAAAAAACTATTGTTTCTTTAGTTGTTTGCCTTCACTTTGAATGCACACAAATATTTAAACTTACCCAAAAGATTTTCTACCATTTTATCTAAAATTAGGTTTATACGTTGGAATATCTGTTGTTGGCTACGATGCATTAAAAATCATATCTGCACAAATAGAGCTGCCTTGAATCAGAATCTACTTGACAGCAATTAACAATAACAACTTGGAATTTCTACATACCACATATACATATATATATTTGTTATAATAAGGAGTCCTGGTGTGGCGCTTTAGGATAAATACCGTGTCACAAGGTTAGTTTGAGGTGCAAGTTTGGTGGTTCAAACTCACCAGCCGCACCTTGGAAACCCTATAATGCGGATGAGTTGAAACAGATTTGAAGGAACTTAACAACAACAATTAATATGCCAAAGAAATGTCACTATTTTTCCTTAAGTAAATGATTTTAATATCTAATCTTGAGTGAAAGCAGAAAAAAAAATTTTCAGAACTTCTCCACAAAATGGTCACATTTTCCACACATTTTCACAGTGAAGTTAAATTTCATTGTCAGTCATTTGTAACCACAGGCATGAATTGCAAGTTAGAAATCTGTCTCAGTGTTTCTTTTGGAGACTAATTTGCCTTCTAAATTTCAAATATGTTATCATTAATATCAGTTTCTTAACTCTAATTTGTTATTCTTAGAGATTCTGGGCTTAATTTTAGGAGAACCATTTGAATACTTAAGAGCCCTGGTAACACAATTGTTCAGCATGCAGTCACTAAGTGAAAGAGTGCAGTTCAAATGCACCTAGTAGCTCTTTGGGAAAAAGAACCATTTGCTTCCAGAAAGATTACAGCTAAGAAAAGCCTATGAGACTGGCCCACGGTGTCACTGAGTCAAAATTGACTCTACCGGATCCAACAATAACAAACAATACCGATAATGCAACTCAATGGGATTTTATGTTGCTACTGAAAGTAATTCTCAAGGAATATCAACAGAGAATTTTTTTCAGATATTAAATGGAGGGTTGTTGTTGTTGTTAAGTGCCGTTGTGACCCATAGCAACCCTGTATAGGGTTTCCGAGGACCAGCTTGTGAACTTGAACTGCCTACCTTGCAGTTTAAACGGCTTTACAGTCTGGCACATTAACCAGTAGCGCCACACTAGGACTCCATTACATTGTATACGGTGGTGGTGGTGGTGGTGGTGGTTATGTGCCGTGGAGTAGGTTCCGACTCGTAGCGACCCTGTACAGGGCTTCCGACGCTGTAAATCTTTACGGGAGCAGAAAGCCTCATATTTTTCCTTAAGGAGCTCTAGTAGCGTAGTCGTTATGAATCGGGCTGCGAACTTCAATGTCAGCAGTTCGAAACTACCAGCTGTTCCGCTGGAGAAAGATGCTTTGTAGTACTTTGATATTTAAAATTTTATTGCGACTTGCTTTGTTGTCTAACTCATGGTCTATTCTGGAGAATGTTCTATGTGCACTGCAAAATAATGTGCACTGTGCTTATGTTGGGTTAAATGCTCTATACAAATCTATGAGTTCAAGTTGGTTGATTGTGTTGAGTTTCATTCTGGTTATTCTACCCTTTTTCAAAAGTGGTATATTAAAATCTCCCACTATTATTGTAGAGTTGTCTATTTCTATCTTCAATTCTATTATGATTTGCTTTATACATTTTTTGGTTCTTTTGGTGGGAGTCTAGATATTTATTATGGTTATGGCCTGTCTTTCAATTGTCCCTTTTATCATGAGATGATGTTCTTCTTTGTCTCTTATGCTGGTTTTTGCCTTAAAGTGTATTTGATCAGAAATTAATATTGCCACTCCTCCTTGTTTTTTTATTACAATTAGCTTGGTATTTTTTTTCTATCCTTTAATATTTAGTCTATTTTGTCTTTGTGTGTAAGGTGTGCCTCTTGTAGTTAGCATATTGAAAGATCCAATTTTAATACCTATTCTACTCTCTGTCTTTTGACTGGGGCATTTAATCCATAGGCAGTCAGTGTAACTATCCACAGGCATGGATTAATTGCTGTCATTATGCTGTTTCTTTTTTGTTGTGCTGCTGGTCTCTTTGAGCTGCATAATTTCCTGTGTTGATTTCATTTTTTGTGTGGTTTTTCCTTGTCAATTTTTTCATAGTTTTAATCTTTCCAAAATCATCTTTGATTTTCCTTTCTTTGTTTTGATGTGGAGATGTATTAAGTTTCTTTGAGGGTATACTGAACTTTAAAATTAATTCCTCTTTTTAAAATAGTATGTTTTATCCTGAAATCTATCTGACCTCCTCACCACCAGAATCTCTGTTACTATACTTTTCCCTTCTTTTGCTTTGTAGTTGTCCTGATCATAGATTGACATTCCAGATGCCATAATTTCATTATTGTGGTTTTTTTTCTTTTCTGGCCTCTTCCATACCTGGACTGAGTTCTGAGTGGTGTTGCCACATAGGCCGATCTCGCTTTTGTTTTTTGTTTTTTTACTGTTCTGATTGGTTGTCAGTTCAAATAACTCCATTTAGCATGTTTTGAAGTGCTGGTTTGGCTTTTACAAAATCCCTCAATTTCTGTTTATCATGAAATGTTATGATTTTGCCATCACATCTGATGGACAGCTTTGTAGATTCTTGGTTGGTAATTTTATGATTCCAGAATTTTTGTATGTCTTCCCATTGCCTTCTAGCCTGAATGATTTTTGCTGAGAAATAAGAGCTTAATCCTATTGGGTTTTTTGGAGGTAACACTTCTTTTTCCCTAGATGCTTTCAGACTTCTTTCCTTGTCTTTGATTTTGGAGTTTGATTATGATATGCCTTGGTGATTTTCTTTTGTGATCTATTCTGCCTGGGGTTCATTCAACTTGTTGAATGCTTATTTTCTTGTCCTTCAGGATACTGGGGAATTTTTTTTCAGCAACTCTTTGACAAACTCTTCCTTGGTTTTCTTTGTCTCTTTCTGTCCTTGACTTTCATTCACCTGTAGATTATTCTTCTTCATTCTGTGCCACATGAATCTTAGGCTTTCCTCACACTTTTTACAGTATTATTATTATGATTATTTGTTCTATTTTCAGAGAGTTGAAAGATTTATCTTCAAGCTCAATAATTCTGGCATTCATCCCTTCAATTCTACTCCTTTGCCCTTACAGTATATTCTCCATTTCAGGTATTTTAGTATTGATCATCTGGACCTCCTTTTGCAGGTTTTTTTTATTGTCTCCAATGGTATATCTATTTTGTTTGATTGTTCCTGTAGTGCTTTCCTGACTTCTTTATTTTTCTCGAACTTTCTGTGGAACATTTGGATGCACTTCATTATCATTCTCCTGAGTTCCTTTTCATATAATTCTAAAGCCCTTTCTCCCTCCAAAGTGACTTCTAGCTCTTCCTTTTGGTCATTTCTTTGAGCTACATAGTCTTGTTTCTGCATGTGAGCAGAAATTATCTGCTGTTTTTTAGACATTGTGGTGTTGTTGCATTTGCACTAATTAGATGAATATATGTTGGTGAGTTTGTAAGCACCCTCCAATTGCCTCCTGGTAGGTGTGATGAGGAGATGGGCTTCTCTGTTTACTGTTCATACAGCTCACTTCAGAGTGTTTTAAGCAGGTGTTGGTTGTATATGCTGCTTTGGAGTACCCAATTGGTGTTTTGTAGAAGGGGTAATTGCAACTTGGTTGTATGGCCACAATTGTTGTCATCATTCTAGTGAGGCATGGAGAAAGAGATCTCACAACATACAAGGATGCCCAAACAATAAGACTACAAACAAACCTGGGGAGTTGGGGGGAGGAGGGCGGAAGATATTCATTAAAAGAAGATGGAAGGAATATACAGAGTCACTGTACCAAAAAAGAAATGGTAAATGTGCAACCATTTAATGAGGTAACATGTTATCAAGAGCCAATGATCCTGAAGGAAGAAATCCAAGGTGCATTAAAGGCATTGACAATGAACAAGGCACTGGATATTGATGGAATACAAATTGAAATCTTTCAACAGAATCATGCAGCACTGGAGGCACTCACTCATCTATGTCAAGAAATTTGGAAGACACCTATTTGGCCAACTGACTGGAAGAGATCTGTATTTTGTGCACAGTGCAAAGAGAGATGACCCAACAGAATGTGGAAATTACAGGACAATATCATTGATATCCCATGCCAGTAAAGTTTTACTAAAGATAATAAAATACAGCTGCAACTATAAATTGACAGAGAACTTCCAGAGGTTCAAGTCAGGAATGAGAGATATCATTGCTGACATCAGATGGATCTTGGTTGAAAGCAGAAAATACCAGAAAGATACTTACCTGTGCTTCATTGACTATGCAAAAGCTTTCAATTTTGTGGATAATGGCAAACTTTGGACAACATTGTGAAGTATTAGCATCCCAGAACACTTAATTGTGCTCATGAGGAGCCTGTACATAGACCAAGAATAGTTGTTTGAACAGAACAAGGAAATACCGAGTGGTTTAAAATCAGGAAAGGCATGTGACAGGGTTGTATTCTTTCATCATACTGATTCTGTCTATATGCTGAACAAATAATCCAAGAAGGTGGATTACATGAAGAAAAACGTGGCATTTGAATTGAAGGACCACTCATTAACAACCTGAAATCTGCAGATGTTATAATCTTGCTTGCTGAGAGTGAAGAGGATTTAAAATACGACTGATGAAAATTAAAGACCACAGCCTTTGGTATGGCTTGCATGCCCATGTAAAGAAAACACAAATTCTCAATCTGGACCAATAAACAATAACTAAATAAATAGATGAGGGGCTTATCTTCCAATCTGAGAGGCTCATCTTCTGACACTCTATCTGACAATGTTCTGTTACAATTCATAATATATTTTTTTTTATTTTATAGTACTATATCTGACAATGCTCCACTGCTTTTCATAAGGATTTTGTTGACTAAATATTCGGAAGCAGTCTGCCACTCCTTCTTCTAGTCTGTCTTTGTTTGGATGTTCTACTGAAACTGTATATAAACCACTATAGATGGAACCACTGTATAGAACCACTATAGAAACTACTATAAATGGCCTTGAGGGTATTGAAAATGCCAGTGGCCTAATTTCCAGCATCACAGCAACATGCAAGCCAACACATTCTGACAGGCAAGTGGTGGCAATGACAAGTAGCAACAATATATGCTTTATTACCCTGGCTCTCTGAAATAAAGGCTCAAAGCAAACACAAGATTATGGCATCCCAATTTAAAGATTTATTTATATTATAATCCCACAAATTAACCTACACATTTCAGCAATTGCTCTTTGTGAAGCAATAATAGCTTTAGAGGTTGGACAAGACATATTGATTTATAAGCAAATGCAAAATGGAGGACTCTAAATTTTACATTGCTTATTTAAATGTCAATTCTAGTTTAGAGACCACTGTTTCCAGGTTATTCCTTTATTCCATGTTCCTCGGCATATGTTCATTTTTATCATCCACATGAAGTTTCTTTTTTCTTTTATCCCTGAAGTTTTATCATATTTAAAACATGGTCTTATATTTTACTTATTTATGTTGTTTGGTAAATCTGTGCACATATAACTTAGCTTTCAATTATATACAAAATATTGAATAAATTTCAGTATCACTCCTTCCATTTTTATGGTCACTACTAGTGCTCTCCTTGATAACTCCAGGAATCTTTCGTCAACAAAACCTTCTTTGTGACTTTATTGCATGTTAGAATCAACTCAAGGGCATCTAACAACAATAGCAACAATCTCTCACTGAAGTGTGCTTACTAAGTTGATCAAAATATTTTTCCTCTTTATTAGCCTTACACATTTCAAATGAAGCATTTATGGAGATTCTTTTGTGATATGCCACCCTCTCTTCTGTCAACAAAACTACATCCTCTTCAATTCTTAGCAACTAGCAGTGATATCTTTCTTCTGTTATGATTTCACTACCACAGTCCATGCAAATCACTTTCTTGTGTCCTACATATGAAAAAGTAAGATATTATATTGCTCTTAAATTTATCTCCCTAGTCACACTAATAGTGCTTTGATGACAGGAATGTATCTTGAAAACCTATTTTGTATCTTACTTAGCAGAGCCCAGGAGACATATAAGTGTGCTGTACAACTGGTATGGTGCTCTAGGATAAGCACTGGACCACTAACCACAAGGTCAATGGTTCAAACCCACCAGTCACTCCTTGGAAATCCTATAAAGGGTCATTATGAGTTGGATCTGACCAGATGGCCCTAACAACAACAAACACTTGTTTTAGTGATGCATGCTATAATATGAGAATAGATTTGAATTATTTTCTTTATTCAAAGAAACCATCTGATTAGATTGGAATAGTAGAATTTTTTAAGGCTATCTTTGTTGTTGTTGTTGTTGCTAAGTACCTTTGAGTCAGGTCCAACTCTAGTGACCCATATAGAGTTTCAGAAGAGTGGCTGGTGAGTTTGAACCAAGGATATGTTTAATCATTGTTAGTTGCTGACTGAGTTTGTTCTACCCTCATTACAACAGACTGACTAGATGAGAGATAGACCTTCATTTTTCCTTGGCCCCATTCACAACAACCTCAGGCTGCCTAATTAACTTGTGATTTTCTTTTGTCAATTCAAGTACAGAGATTTAGAGATAAACAAGTGTGTTTATGGTCTTCTGAGAATTGGAGAAGAAAATACTTCTATTTGATTACTAAATTTAGTTAAAATATATTATCTAAAAATTGACTTTATCAAACAAAAACAAAAGCCAGTTATCATGATATCTATTACAACTCAATGAAACCCCATTTGTTTCGGAGTATAATTGTGCTCCATAAGGTTTTCAATGACTTTAATTTTTCAGAAATGAAATATCTTCTAAGGATAAAAGGGTACATTCTTTGAGAGGATTTGAACCACCAATATGTTAGTTAATTGTTGAGCAATTAAACCATGTGTGCTACCTTGGTACTCCAGAATATAGTTTCAAACTCAAACTCAAAAAAATGCAATGGCATAGAGTCAGTTCTGACTCAAAGGGAGCCTATATAGAGTTTTAGTTATCCAATTTCATCAGGGTCCTAAAATATATATTGCAGAATGTAAAACACTATTTTAATTGATATACTATTTTAAGATATGTATATTACAATTTTATTTTAATGAAGTGATATTATGCATAAATGTATATGTTGCAATGAATTTTTACATATTTTATTGATTTACAGATAATGGAAATCTTTTCAATGAGTCAATTATATTAAATGAAGTAACTTAGTGATGTCTAATGTAAGGAGCTCTGGTAGCGTAGTGGTTACGAATCGGGCTGTGAACCGCAAGGTCAGCAGTTCGAAACTACCAGCAGTTCCGTGGGAGAAAGATGTGGCGTTCTGCTCCCGTAAAGATTTACAGCCTCGGAAACCCTATGCAGGGTCTCTATGAGTTGGAACCGACTCCACGGCACTTAACAACAACAACAATGGAGTCCTGGTGTGGTGATGTGGGATAATGCACTGGATTGCAGGATCATAAGGTTGGTGGTTCACACTCACCAGCCACTTCTCAGAAAACCTATACAGGGTCTCCGTGAGTCAGAATGACTTGACAACACTTAGCAACAACAACAACAATGGAGTCCTGGTGTGATGCTGTGGGAGAAAGCACTAGAACACAAGGTCAGTTTGAACCACAAGGCTGGCAGTTGAAACTCACAAACCACTCCTCATAAACCCTATACAGGGTCGTTCTGGCTGGACAGCACTTAAAAACAGCAATGGTATTTATTGGTTCAGTTAAAATAATTAATTAATTTTATCTTTTCTTTTTAGACTGCAACTTGATCTAGTTAGCTGCAGAATATTTTTTTATACATGAAAGATGAACATTTTTAATTAAAAAATAAAATTATTTCATGATAGGCAGACTCTAAGAGGATTTAAAACTCCTATATATGAATTTGAACATATTCTTGCTTATTTTCACAGAACACTCTGAAGAATAAATACTGTTTAACTAGTAGCAAGTGGTTGACTCCTTAACAAAAAGCACATTATTTAATTTTTTAAAAAAATTGGCATAATCTTAAACTTATTGCTTAGTAAAATATATCTTTAGACCTTAAAAATCTTGAAATAACCTTGTTGATTTTGGGTGCCTTTGAGTCAATGTTTTCCTCAGCACCCTCCTGTGATGGAAGAGAATTGATCATAGGGTGTCTAGACTACAATCTCTATGGGGTACATTGCTAGGTCTTTGTCTTTCAGAGACACTGAGTAAATTCTTACTGTCAACCTTATTATTAACAGTGGAACACTTAACAGTTTTGTCACCAGGGCATCCTTGAAATATCATTGTTGTTGTTGAGTGCTGTCTAGTTGGTTCCAATTCATAGTGACCCTATACAGGCTTTCCAAGGAGTGGCTGGTGGGTTTGAGTTGCCAACTGTGAGGTTAGCAATTCCATGCTTATCCTACAGCCCCACACCAGTAAGCATATTTTATTGTTGTTGTTGTGAAGTGCTGTTGAGTCAGTCTCGGATTCATAGAGACCCTGTATAGGGTTTCTGAAGAGAGGCTGGTGAGTTTGAACTGCTGACCTTGTGGTCCAACCTGACCTTGAAATTGAGTGCTTATCCATAACACTAACAAATTCTAAAGTTAGAAAATCAATTAGTAGAAGCTGTTAGAGATACACAGAGGGTGAAAGAGAGAATCATCTGGGAGAAATAGGCAGAAGATGTCAGAAACAAATTAAGGCAGAATCTTGATTATACCATCAGTTCCCCTTAAGGATTTTTGTATCATATACAGAAACCAAGTTAAGAACACCCATGGAGTCACGGTGTGGCAATCTGGATTAATGCACAGGACTACAAAGTCGGTTTGAACCTCAAAGTTTGTGGTTCAATCTCACCAGCTGCTTTTATGAAACCAGACTGCCACATTTTTCTCCTATAGAGTAGCTGATGGATTCAAACCATTCACCTTTTGGTTAGCAATTGAATGCTTTAAACACTGTACTACCAGGGGTCTTTCAGGAACCTCCCTTGGTCTGAAAAATTCAGTATTGAATTGTGGTAGTGGTTGTGTGCCATGGAGTTGATTTCTAGTCATAGCAGTCCTGTAGAGGGATTTTGAGGCTGTAAATCTTTACAGGGGGCAAAAAGCCCCATCTTGCTTCCATGGAGCAGTTGGTAGATTCAAACTGCTGAACTTGCAGTTAGCTGCCCAAATCATAACCCACAGCACTACATGGACTTCTTCAACACTGAATAACACCTGAATACTATTGCTTTCAGAAAGCTTAATTTTAAGTAGAGGAAGACAAATGATGTAGCAAACAAACAAAAGATGGCTTCAAGAAATGTAAATGCTGTGAAAAAATATAAGGTAATAAGAACATGTAAAATCGTGTGTCCTGGTGTGGTGCTGCGTGCTCAAGCTCTGGGCTGCAAGGTTGGTTTGAACTATAAGGTTATCAGTTCAACCTCACCAGCCACTTCTCAGAAACCCTGTACTGGGTTACTATGATTCAGAACTGACTCAATAACACTTATTAACAACAATGACATGAGGAAGGAAAGTGTTTGGCAAATAAATGGTACATAATACTTAGTAAGTCCTGGTGTAGCACTGTAGGATAAACACTGGACTACTTAACCACAGAATCAGCCTTTCAAAACCACCAGTCACTCCTTGAAAACTCTATACATGATTGCTATGAGTCAGGACCAACTCAATGGCACACAACAACAACAATGCTAAAATGTTCAACAAGTGTTAGTTGAATGAGTAAGTGAAAAAATACATGACATGAGTGAAAAACACAAAGAATAAATGAATCATTTATTATAAATGTCACAGAGATAAATAGGCTATAGATCATCCCTAAAATAGTCACCCTTCTGCCAATTACAAAGAAAATGCAAGTAACACTTCATGTCACATTTCATGCCCACCCCTTAAAGTTGCTTGATTGTCTTTCGTGATTGACAGGCTACCCTTCTTATTTTATCTTACTTTGTAGGTATACAAATCTTCCTAAAGACAGCCCCAGAATCATGTCCTCCATGGAAAACATTTCTGAACTGCAGTCTAGCGTCAAGATAAACAGTACATACTATGCTGTCATATGTTAGGGATTCGGGAGGAGATCAAAGGGGTGGAGGGTAGGTGGGTGGTATGGTGTTGGGGAGTTTCAAGGAGTTCCTGTATATGTATGTTTTTGCTTAAAGCTCTAATTAAAGTGAAGTTTCAAATGCAGATCTGCATGAAAAATAATCAGCATTTGCCCTTATACAGAGAGTCAGATAAGGTGAACTATTCTGTTACAATGAAAAGATAAAATAAACCAGTGTTCACTAAGCTTTCAATTATTGGGAATAATTTCAATAACATATGCAAGTGGAATTATTCTTTTGCTACTACTTTTTAATTCAAAATATTTCCCTGACAGATGGTGATAGCAAGTAAATAAGACTTATGTATTTCAGAGGCTGGAGAATGCCTGGGTGCATGAAAAGAACAATTATCCTAAATAAATATATTTCAATGTGTCTCTATGTTTACGGAGTTCAGATATATTGGAAAAAAATTGTATTTATATTGCAGAAAATAAAATTGTCTTCCTCATTTTCTATCTCTGAATAATATTAATGAAATCTTATGTTGTATTCTTGACTATAAACTCTAACCATGACTTAATTAACTTTTGTGGACTTTAAATATAGTACTTTTTAAATGATGATTTGATTCAAAAGTTCAGGTGAGTAAAAAAAAAAAATATTCTAGCCAATTTTCCTCATGGCAATTGCAAGAGTTGACTGAATTTAAACAAACACATATGATTGAATTATCATTAAGTTTGTGGGAAAATTCCTGTACAAAAACATTTTATTTTTTAAAAAGTCACATCAATGTCTAAATGTGGCTATAAAAAATTATTTTAATTATAGGCAAATCGATATCACATTGTTTTAGTGCATTTTACCTCAGGTCCTTAGTGTGGCAAAAATCAGTGTCCCGATTCCCTGTCATCCTAATAAAAAACACCACCTTGTTATGTAAGGGAAATAAAGTAAGGCCTGACATATACAATAACTATAGTAATTTGCTGTTGTTGTTAAGTGTCATTGAGTCAGTTCCAAGTCACAGTGACCCTGTATAGGGTTTCCAAGGAACAGCTGGTGGTTTTGAACCTCCAACTTTGCAGTTCAAGCTGACCTTATGGTCCAATGCGCTGTTCTGTATGATAATAATATAAACTAGGGGGAAAAAAAATCCCCATTTTAGAATTACTGTCTCTATAAATTCTACGATTCCTTATGAAAGCTATTTATGTAACAAACTGGCAAACTGGAATAAATCAAACCCACAAACAAAGAGGTTTTGCTTGTCCTTTTGTCTTAAGTGTATAAGCAACAATTTTTAATTCATCTACAGTGCAGTTAACTAAAATATTTGCTTTTTAAATCCAAAGGAAAAGAGAATAATACCATGCTGTATTTCTATTTTTATTTCTGTAAGTCTTCAAGCTTAAATAAATTCAAAACACAAGATGAAGGAATAATCCTAACATTGACTCAATATATGACTAATTCACTATTAGATATGAACTTTATTTCTTAAGAGCTGGGTCTCTTTTGTATTAACTTAATTGTTTGTTGATTTCCTAGTTCTCTCAAAGATTATATATAAAAAAAACAAAACCCTAAAAATTTTAAAACTCTACTGTTCCTAAATCTTCAAATAAAATTTGTGCTTGAGAAATTGTGTTTTTAATTATTTCACCTTTGTAAAAATGTTTAAGTAAAGACAATAAGAAAAAAATAAAATTTAGGTGAAATATATAGTTTGGATTATACAGAAGAATTGGTGCATATTAAGTTTCTCATATGTTTTCTTCTAAATACAAAACCATGTGAGTGCATGTTTGTCTTGACTTGTCCATGAGTCCTGGTGTGGGACTGAAAGAAAAGCACTGGACTAGTAACTGTAAGGTGGGTGGTTCAAACCCACCAGTTGCTACTCGGAGACCCTATGTAGGGTTATTATGAGTTGGATTTGACTGGATGGTACTTAACAACAACAACAACAACAAATATTTGTGAATGTGGTGAAGTAGTGGTGGGAAAAGAAAGTAGGATAACTTTATAAAGGATATCAGAAGTCTAACTATGCTTCCATTATTTATTCTTCCTAAAAATAATTTAGCTGCTTAAACCTGTGGAATTTTTGGTGACAATGTGCTCTGCTAAAGGCTTATTTAAAACAGAAAACAATTTGGATGGGAGTCATATCTTATGGAAACAAATGTCTTAGAATTATCAATTTTAAAATTTTACACTAAAATTGAAGTCTGAAATCACCCTAGACCAGTCCTTGAAACTATTACATATCTAATAGATATATATATATAAAATATATATATATATTTACACATGTTGTTGTTGTTAGGTGCCATGGAGTTGGTACGGACCCATAGCTACCTTGCGTACAGCAGAACGAAATACTGCCTGATCATGGGCCAACCTCACTACTGCGCCACACTGAGTCCATTAATGCTGCTACACTGAGTCCATCAATGCTGATCATGGGCCAACCTCACTACTGTTGCCACACTGAGTCCATCAATGCTGCCACTCTCATTGGGGGTCTTCCTCTTTTTCTCTGACTGTCCACCTTACCAAACATAATATCCTCCTCCAGTGACTGGTCTCTCCTGACAATATGTCCCAAGTATGAGAGACGAAGTTCAGCCGTCTTGGCCTCCAAACAACACTCTGTCTGCTCTTCTTCTAAAATGGATCTATTGGTTCTTTTGGCAGCCCATGGCACTTTCAATATTCAACACCATAACTCAAAAGCATCAATTCTTCTATGGTCTTCTTATTCACTATCCAGCTTTCACATGCATATGAGGTTGTTGAAAATACATGGCTTGGGTCAGGCACGCACCTTAGTCCTCAAGCTGACATATTTGCTCGTCTACACTTTAAAAAGTTTTTCTGCAGCAGATTTGCCTAATAAATACGTCGATTGATTTCTTGACTGCTGTTTCCATGAGTGTAGATAGTTGATCCAAGAAGAATGAAGTCCTTGACAACTTCAATTTTTTCTCCGTTGATAAGAATATTGTTTATTGGTCCAGTAGTGAGGAGTTTTGTTTTCTTGACATTGAGATTTAATTCATACCAAAGGCTGTGCTCTATGATCTTCATCAGTAAATGTTTTAAGTCCTCTTCACTTTCAGCAAGTAAGGTTGTATCATCTGCATATCACAGGTTGTTAATGAGTCTTCCTCCAATCCTGATGCCACATTTTCCTTCACAGAACTCAGCTTCTCAGATTAGTTACTCAGCATATGGGTTGAATAAGTATGCTGAAAGAATACAAACTTGCCGTACACCTTTCTTAATTTTAAAATATTCAGTGTTCCCATGTTCTATTTGAACAACTGCTTCTTGGTCCAGGTACAGATTCCTCAGGAGCACAATTAAGTGTTTTGGAATACTCATAGTTTGCAATGTTGTCCATAGCTTGTCATTATCCACACAATTGAAAGTCTTTGCATAGTCAATAAAGCACAGGTAAACATTGCATTCTTCATTAAAAAGAACATATCCAGATCAATCAT
>NW_006408524.1:40307294-40366210 GCF_000296735.1 Chrysochloris asiatica | reverse complement strand
GGCTGTAAATCTTTACGGGAGCAGAAAGCCTCATCTTTCTCCTGCGGAACAGCTGGTAGTTTTGAACTGCTGACCTTGCAGTTCACAGCCCGATTTGTAACCACTATGCTACCAGAGCTCCTTTTAGACAGCATAAGAGATGACTATACACATGGACCTCACCAGATGGAATACATAAGAGTCAAATTGACTACATCTGCGAAAAGAGATGATGGAAAAGCTCCATATCATCAGTCAAAACAAGGCCAGGAGCAGACTGTGAAACAGGCCATCAATTACTCTTATGCAAATTCAAATTGAAGCTGAAGAAAATTTACACATATATATGTATATAAATATAAGGAGCTCTGATAGCGTAGTGATTACGAATCAGGCGCTAACCTCAAGGTCAGTATTTAGAAACTACCAGCCGTTTCACAGGAGAAATATGATGCTTTCTGCTCCTGGAAAGACTTACAGCCTCAGAAACCCTATACAGGGTCACAATAAGTCGACTTTGCAGTCTGGCACATTAACCCACAATGCCACACCAGGCCTCTCTCCCTCTCTCTCTGTCTCTGTCTGTTTCTCTCTATCTATCTATCTATCTATCTATCTATCTATCTATCTATCTATATATATATAGTTGTTGTTAGGTGCCATCAAGTCGGTACCGACCACGGCGACCCTATGAACAGCAGAATGAAACACTGCCCAATCCTGGGCCAACCTCACTATTGTTGCCACACTTGAGTCCATCGATGCTGCCACTTGGCCAACCCATCTCGTTTGGGGTTTTCCTTCTTTTTATCTGACCCTCCACCTTACCAAACATTATATCCTTCTCCAGTGACTGCTCCCTCCTGACAATATGTCCAAAGTATGAGAGACGAAGTTTGGCCATCTTGGCCTCTAAGGAGCACTCTGGCTGCACTTCTTCCAAAATCGATCTATTGGTTCTTTTGGCATCCCATGGCACTTTCAATATTCTCCTCCAACTCCATAACTCAAAGACATCAATTCTTCTATGCTCTTCCTTATTCACTGTCCAGCTTTCGCATGCATATGAGGTTATTGATAATACCATGTCTTGAGTCAGGCGCCCCTTAGTCCTCAAACTGACATCTTTGTTTTTCAACACTTTAAAAAGGTCTTGTGCAGCAGATTTGCCTAATGCAATACATCTTTTTAATTCTTGACTGCTGCTTCCATGAGTGTTGATAGTTGATCCAAGAAGAATGAAGTCCTTGACAACTTCAATCTTTTCTCCACTGATAAGAATGTTGTTTATTTATATATATACATATGACCATATATATGTATATGATATATGTTACGTGTATACATATATATAAGTAAAAATATTGCTACAAAATCATAGAAACTTTTTATTTGAATTTGTTGTGAATAGAGTGAAGGATTACTGAGCATATCATCAGTTTTACATTCCACGAATCAGGACTTTTGTTTCATCTCAATGATTGCAGTCACCTCCATATAGCAACAGTTATCCCACTTCTTCCCTGTGGTTTTTAGTTCAAGTCCACGCTCCTTATCAACTCTTCTGAGGTCTTCCACTTTTTCTCTGAATCCCCACTTTACCCAACATGATATGCTTTTCTAATGATTTGTGTCTCCTGATAATATGTCTGAAGTATGAGAGATGAAGTATGTCCATCCTGGCTTCCACGGAGCATTCTAGTTGTACTTCTTCCAACATAGATGTGTTTGTTCATCGGCAGTCCAAGGTGATTTCAATATTCTACTCCAACACCAAAACTAAAATGCACCAATTATTTTATGGTCTTCCTTATTCACTGTCCAACCTTTTCATGCATATGAGGTTATTGAAGACACCATAGCTTGTTCCAGGCACACCTTCATCCTCAAAATGACATCTTTGCTCTTCAACACTTTAAAGATGTCTTGTGCAACATATTTGTCTAATGCAATATGTTTGATTTTTTTGACTGCATGTTAATGGTTGCTCTGAGCAAAATTAAGTCTTTGACAACTTCAATCTTTTCTCCATTGATACAGATGTTGCTTATTGGTTCAGTGGTGAGGATTTTTGTTTTCTTTACATTGAGATGCAACCCATACAAAAGGCTATGGTCTTTGAACTGCATCAGTATTTTAAGTCCTTTTCACTTCCAGCAAGCAAGGTTGCATCATCTGCATATCACAGGTTGTTAATGGGTCTTCCTCCAATCCTGATACCACGTTGTTCTTCATATAATCCAGCTTCTTGGATTTTTTTGCTCAGCATACAGATTGAATAAGCATGGTAAAAGAATACAACCCTGACACACACCTTTCCTTATTTTAAAACATTCTGTGTTCCTTGTTCTGTTTGAACAATTGTCTTTTGTTCTATGTACAGGTTCCTCATGTACATAGTTAAATGTCCTGGAATACTCATACTGTACAATGTTGTCCATAGCTTGTCATGATCCACACAATCAAAAGCCTTTGTGTAGTCAATAAAGCACAGGTAAACATCTTTATGGTATTCTCTAGTTTGGAATAGGCACAAATATGGATCTCTTCCAAATAGTTGGCCAGATTAATATCTTCCAAATTTCTTGGCATAGATGAGTGAGTGCCTCTAGTGCTACATACGTTTGTTGAAAGATTTCAATTTGTATTCCATCAATTCCTGGAGTCTTGTTCTTTGCCAATGCCTTCAGTGCACCTTGGATTTTTCCCTTCAGGACCTTTGACTCTTGATCATATACTAACTCTTGAAATGGTTGAACATCATCTATTTCTTTTTGGTACAGTGACTGTGAATTCCTAACATTTTCTTTTGATGCTTTCTGCATCATTCAATATTTTGTCTACGGCATTCTTCAATATTGCAAGTCTAGGCTTGATTTTTTTCAGTTATTTCTCCATGAGAATTGCTGAGTGTGGTCTTCCCTTTTGATTTCCTTACTCCAGGTCTTTGCTCATTTTATTATAATAGTTGACTTTATCTTCTCATGCTGCCCTTTGACATTTTCTGCTCAGTTTTTATTTACCTCATTTCTTCCATGTGCTTTAGCTTCACTAAGCCAGAGAGCAAGTTTCAGAGTCTCTTCTGACATAATTTTAGTCTTTTCCTTCTTTCTTGTCTTATTAATTACCTTTTACTTTTTTTTTTCTTGTATGATGTTCTTTATGTCATTCCACAACTCTCCTGGTCTTCTGTTGTTAGTGTCTAATGCATCAAATCTGTTCTTGAAATGATTTCTAAATCCAGGTGGGATATGTTTGAGGTCAAATTTTGGCAATTGAAGACAGTTTTTAATATGCTTCAGACTGAACTTGCCTATGAGCAATTGTTGTGTTGTTCTACAGTCTTCCCCTGGACTTGTTTTGGCAGAATGTATGGAGCTTTTCCACTGTCTCTTCTCACAGCTGTTGTCACTTTGATTTCTGTGTATGCTGTCTGGTGAGATCCATGTATATAGTCATTTTTTATATTGTTTAAAAAATATGTTTGCAATGAAGAAGCCATTTTGCAGAATTCTATCATGTGATCTCCAGAATCATATCTATCACCAAGGCCATATTTTCCAACCACTGATCCTTGTCTTTTGTTTCCAATCTTTGCATGCCAATCACCAGGAATTGCATCTTGATTATATGTTTGATCTGAATTTCAGACTGAAGAAGTTGGTGGAATTCTTCAGTTTCATCATCACTGGCTTTAATGGTGCATGTGTAAATTTTGAATAATAGTGACATTAACTGGTCTACTTTGTAGGCTTATAGATATTATCCTTTCATAGATAGCATTGTACTGTAAGATAGAACTTGATATGTTTTTTTTTGCTGGTGAATTCCACATCATTTCTCTTCAGTTTGTCATTCCTGGCATAGTAAACCACATGAATGCCAGATTCAAAATGGTCAATACCAATCCATTTCTACTTACTAATGTCTAGGAGTCCTGGTGTGGTACTGTGGGTTAGTGCACTGGGTTGCAAAGTTGGTATAGGCTGCAAGGTCGGAGGTTCAAACTCACCAGCCTTTCTCCTTGGAAACCCTATGCAGGGTTGCTATTGGTTGGAACTGACTCGATGGCACTCAACAATAACAACAACAATGCCTAGGAAATCAATCTTTCTTCTTTCCATTTCATTTTTGACATCTTTCAAGTTTCTTGGCTTTATATTTTGTACATTCTTGTTCTGATCATTAATGAATGTTTGTAGCTGTTACTCCTAATTTTGAATTGTTCCCTGTCAGTAGATGAAGGTCCCGTAAGTTTTACTCCATTTGTGTCTTCACGTTCAACTTTGAGGATATAGCTCTTCTCCAGTCTTTGCGTACCTTCCAACATAAGGGCCTCATCTTCTGGCACTATATCTGACAATATTCTGATGCTATTCATTTTGTTTCACTATTTAATGTTCTAGTGATTTCTGACAGTGTCCCACTGTTATTCATAAGGCTTTCAGTGGCTAAAAATTTAGAAATAATCTAACACTCTTACATCTTTGTCAGTCTTTCTCTGCATGCTCAGCTGAAACCTGTCCACCATGGGTGTACCCTGCTGGTGCTTAAAATACTGGTGGCATAGCTTCCTGCATCACAGCAACACACAAGCCACCACAGTGCAACAAACTGCTAGACTAGTGTTGGTTGAAAGTTATATAATGATGCAAATCAGGAGCTATGTAATGATGTAGTTGTTGTTAAGTGCTGTCGAGTCAGTTCTGACCCATAGCGACCCTGCACATGGTTTCCGAAGCTGTAAATCTTTACGGGAGCAGAACGCCTCATTTTTCTCCTATGGAGTGGCTGATAGTTTTGAACTGCTGGCCTTAAGGTTCACAGGCAAGTCAGCAATTATGTAATGATACAATTCAGCAGCTATGTAATGATGCAATTCATCAGGTATGTAATAATGCAATTTAGCAGTTATGTAATTATAAATTTCCAAGTTATATAATCCTGTAACATGGTATTATCAAAAAGTAGATGACAGAATCTGTTTAAAAGTTAAAGTCTATAGATTTTTTGAGAGACCAGGTAATTTGTAAGTTGGGAATCACAGAGTTAGAGAATTGTAAGCTGGCTGATCTAAGGAGGAGACCATTCAGAGATTTCTTACAAGAAAATTCAAGTATAAATTCTGTGATTAGCTGATATTTAGATAATGGTTATAAGAAACTTGAGAAAAAATTCAATCATTGTATTGTAATGTTTACATTATAATAATTACAAAATTAAGTTACAAACAAATCATTAAATTGGGTATAGCAGGTCTGGACACAATCAGAGATCCTCCTTTCATGACCACAGGGAAGACATATGTAATTCTAAGTATATTTTAAGTAAGCATCTGTTCTTAGAATTGCTTTGGACCTGACATCCTAAGCAGAAAGCAAAGCCCTTAAACAAGTAAAATTACTTCATTCTCTGTATTGTTTATGAAGTAATTTTTTTTTCAGAGCACATTGGAGAGCTACCGGAATGACTGGCTACATTCTTAAAGCACATATTACTTTTAATTCAAAATAGAGTTTTAGCTCAGACCTTAGTATAGCCAACATCTCATGTCAATAAGTGAGGAAAGCACACTTCTTTAGGTTTAATTTTTTGTTTAAAAATAAAGGACATTAGAAAAGCCCTTTTATTAAATAAAATAGTTACTTCATTGTTTAGATGATGTGTAATATTACTGTAATCAGTATAATTTAAAAAATAATTTTAAAAAGTTTAGTTGTTGTTTTTAAGTGCAATTTATTGGATTCCAACTCATACTGACCCTTCATGGGTTCTCAAGGAGCTGCAGGTGGGTTTGAACTAATGACCTTGTGATTAGCAGTCTGGTGTTTATTTTCCAGTGGCACTGTATAATGAGAATGTGTACATGTGAGTTCTAAGACAGAGATTGATACAATACAATGTGATTAAATATTAAATCAATTCATATCATATGTCAAAGAAACCTTAGACTACTTGCAAATAACTATCCTAAATATCATTTTTTAAAATGTTTTATTGTGAATTATGTGACAGTTTACATGGGAGAACATTAGCTTTACATTCGTCCTATCTCATTTCATTGTCATGGTTGCAATCCCCTTCATGCATCATCAATCAACCAAAGGGTATACCCTGCAAGCCTTTCCGTCCCCCTGGTCACCAGCACACAGCCCCTCTCCTCTTTGAGTCTAAAGTCCCCAGTCGCATCATCTCTCCATGTCATTATCTCTGCTTCCATCTCTAGTGTCACTGCTTCTCTGGGTAGGGTCCCGCTCTCTGTTCTTCTTGCCTCATGATCCCAGGGACCCCTAAATATCATTTGTTAAAGGATTCTTGATTTTTAGAAAATTGCTCAGAATAGATATTTGTGAAACCACCAAAACATTCTTGATTATTTGCATAAGACAGTGTACTTAAATTATGTACATTTCACATAGAATGCTTCTGTATTTAATCACGTGAATGGGATTGAAAGACGATTTCTTTAACACATTGGATGTGGGTGGTGGTGGTGTGCCGTGGAGTCCGTTCCAACTCGTAGCGACCCTGTATAGGGTTTCCGAGGCTGTAAATCTTTATGGGAGCAGAAAGCCTCATCTTTTCCCCGCGGATTGAGGTCAGCAGCTGGATTCATAACCACTATGCTACCAGAGCTCATTTTTGGGAACTAGAGACACTGAAAAACAACAACAACAACAACAAAAATAGGCACTGTTTTTGGCAAATCACTCTAAAGAAAAAAAACTGATTATTTGTGTGGATACAGCCCATAGTTATATATTGGTGTGATGTATAACAGTCACATTCTCTCAGTTACACTGAATGAGAAGTAGAATTTAGAGACAAAGACAAATTATAGATTGCTTTTTTTCCGTTTTGTTTTAATCAAACAAGTCTTATAAAGAAGTATTCCTCTTAAGAGTTTCTGATTTGGCTCTGATCAAATAAAAACATAAGCATTACTGGGAAAATTGCCATTTGTCAACTGTCAGACTACGTGGTAATATACAGTTCTCTAAACAGCAACTGTCAGAATGCTAATACTTCACTGTATAAACTAAAACAAGCACAAAATTTATCTTAAAGATTTCAAACCATCAGCAACAGTGACTTTCTAATTCTAAATGAATAATGTTTATGATGATGAATGTTTTCTTCCTAAGGCTCTTTGTTGTTGTTATGTGCCGTGGGTTCCGACTCATAGCGACCCTGTACAGGGTTTCCAATTCTGTAAATCTGCACAGGGGCAGAAAGCCTCATCTTTCTCCCGCGAAACAGCTGGTAGTTTCGAACTGCTGACCCTGAAGTTAACTTTCTTTAGAGCACCTGGGAGGAAACCGGTCAGAAAACACCTGAGAGAAAGATTAGTTTTTAAGTTAATAAAGAGAAAATAATAATTTTGAATTATTGCTTAATTTAAAACAGAACAGTACAAATGTGTGACAGTTCTCACATTAAAAGCTGAAACTTAAAAATTATGCAATATCCTAAAATATAAAGACTGTTTCAAATGTTGCCTCATGTAAGTCTTCAAATAGATCTCCAAACTCACCTGTTGAGTGAGCTTATTTGTTGAGATCATTGCACTGCGCTTTCTCAAATACAAAATATAAATATAAGAAAAAGAGTGCATTTACTGTATCATACAGTTCTTTATATTATAATGATAAAACAATCGCTTGTTTCTATTCTTCAAATATTGAAATCTTACCTTTTTGAATAATTTCTTCATTAAGATTGCAATTCAACATTCCATGACCATGAAGGTTCTGATTTATGTAAGAAATCAGAGGTCCAAATATATGCTGAGGAGTCCTAGTGTGGCTCTGTGGTTTAATGTGCTGGACTGCAAAGTCGGTTTGAACTGCAAGGTTGGCAGTTCAAGCTTACTAGCCACTCCTTGGAAACCCTATACAGGATCACTATGGGTAGGAACCTACTCAGCGGCATTAAACAACAACAAAAATTTATGCTGGAGACCTGGTGTGGCACTGCAGGATAAATTCTGGACTGCTAACCACAAAGTTAATGGTTCAAATCTACCAGCGTCTCCTCAGTACACTATACAATTTCGCTATGAGTCAGAATTGACTTCATAGCACTTAACAACAATATGCACTACTTCTTATTAAAACCATATAGATGACATTAAAAAAACAACAACATCAACTAGGTAACTTAGAATGACTCGTTTTTGTCATATGCTGTCATAGTCATGGTGACATCAGTGTAATTCAGGACAACCATTACAGTGATACAGCTGAGAAAAATATCAGTACTCATTCCTGGATGCATTTTATATGTTAAGTTCTTTAAAATAGGGTACTTAACCTACTAGAGACAAATGAGCTTTACTCAATGAAGCAAAACAATTAGAACGTTGTATTCATTGATGGATAGATAATTTTTTGAAATATAGATAAAAACACAAGTGATTGAATGGATGATGTGGGTATTGGTAAACACAGCCCAGAGATCTTGAATAACAGGTTGCTAAGGGAGATATTCTCTCAATTGTCTTTGCCAAATACAGAGGCACCTCAAGTTATGAGCTCAGTTTAATTATTTTGTTAAATCCTTTTTTAATTTTTTGGACTCCAAGTGTGATATCGTGCTGAGAGTTTTGAATTCTGGATTCTATCCTTTATAGTCTTGGCAATACACTTTCAAACATCACCTTTCATGCCAAAGGACTGTTAACTGAAACTTCAGATGTTTCATTTTCTTACTGCTTGCCCAATGCTGTGCAGGTTGTCCTCACAATCAACAGTGAGAACAACATTGGCAGAGGCTTTCCGACATGGAGAGAAATCCCCCTCCCTTTGTTTTGAGATTAGCATACTAAAAGTAAAATATACAAAAATGTTTCTGTTGTTATTTATTCAAAAATTTTCCTTTTATAATCAAACTCTATTAAAAGATAGAATGTAATTTATGTTTACATTTCAAAATTACAGGATTTGTGACTTCTGGTGAGGTGCTATAGGATAAGAACTGGACTGCTAAAGACAAGGTGGCATTACAAACCATCCGCTGCTCGTTCGAAACCCTATGTTGTTGTTAAGTGCCGCCGAGTCGGTTTCGACCCATAGCGACCCTGCACAGGGTTTCTGAGGCTGTAAATCTTTACGGGAGCAGAAAGCCTCATCTTTCTCCGGCGGAGCAGCAGTAGTTTTGAACTGCTGACCTTGCGGTTCGCAGCCCGATTCGTAACCACTACGCTACCAGAGCTCCTTTGGAAGCCCTATACAGGATCATTATGAGTCTGAACAGATTCAACAGCACTTAGTAACAACAGCAATAATAATGAAGCACAAATTTTGATCAGTAAAGGATCCCATACCAAACGTTGGAAGATTACCTCCCTCTTCCATTCTTGGAGTTGTGCCTCTTTTACTGATTGTGTAACATTATTTTAACAAGATCTCAATTTTACAAGACGATGATAGCTTTCAAGGAACTCTGGTAGCATAGTGGTTACAAGTCAGGGTGCTAACCTCAAGGTGAGCAATTTGAAACTACCAGCTGTTCTGTGGAAGATAAGCCTTTTCACTCCTGTAAAGATTTACAGCCTGGAAAAGTGTATACAGGGTTGCTATGAGTTGGAACTGACTCAATGGCACACCACCACCACCATGATGCCTTTTATGTACATTAAAAAATATATTTTTTTTAAATTGTGAATTGAGTGAAGTTTTACAGACAATATCTTACAGACAAGTATTACAGACAAGTTACATTCAACAAATCATACACTTTGCAATCCCTTCCATACAATAACAGTCGTCCGCCTTCCTTACCATGGTTACCCATGAACAAATATTCTTTTTCAAATTTTTGTATATTTGTGGGATATATATCCCACTCTTCTTTCCAAACTCATTCAGTCTGTGTAATTTTCCTAGTATCTACACAGAAAACACTTTTACTCCAAGGTTGTGTATCACTGTTCACCTCTATCCCCTATAGCCCTTTGCATACCTTCCTGAGTCTTCACCTTTCTGAATCATTTTCTGTCCACCAACTCCCTGTTCTTGTATATGACCCTCCCCCTTCTTGTATATTGCCATCTACATCACCTGAGTTAACATGTGTCTACACTCTAGCTCTGGTAGCGTAGTGGTTACGAATCGGGCTGCGAACCTTAAGGTCAGCGGTTCAAAACTACCAGCCGCTCCGTGGGAGAAAGATGAGGCTTTATACTCCCGTAAAGATTTACACCCTCGGAAATCCTGTACAGGGTCGCTATGGGTCGGAACCGACTCGACGGCACTTAACAACAACAACAACATAGTATTCTATAGCATAGTGGTTACGAATCGGCTTGTAAACCGCATGGTCAGCAATTCGAAACTATCAGTTCTTCCACGGTAGAAAGATGAGGCTTTCTGCTCCCATAAAGAATTACAGCCTCAGAAACCCTGTACAGAGTCGCTATGAGTCAGAACCAACTCCACAGCACACAACAACAACAACAACATTGGATTTGTATATATACTCTTCATTATAGGTGTCCTGGTGTGGCTCTGTGGGTTAATGTGCCAGACTGCAAAGCTGTTTGAACTGCAAGGTCGGCTGTTCAAGCTCACCAGTCACTTCTCAGAAACCCTGTATATGGTCGCTATGGGTCGGATCTGACTTGACGGCACTTAACAACAACAACAACATAGTATTCTACTATTTTACATTGGTATATATCTGTTGTCTTCAGCTTTTTAAAAATAAGCTTTTCTTAATGGTATGTTTTGTTTCTTATTTCCCATCACATTCTGTCAGACTACCATAAAATATTTTTAGTTAATAAATAACTCACCTAAAATATTTCTGAAGTAATTTGTAAACCCATTACTAACAAATAATGCTGTAAGTAGATGAAGGAATTAATAGACATGCAATTTCTAGAAAAGACTTGACAAAAAGGACTTTCTGCTATAAAGAAAATAATTTTCTACATTAACATATATGGTATTCACTGGTAACAGCTACCTATTGCGATCTTGAAATGTGTTTAGTGTGACTTAGGGAATGCTTAGTTTTATTCAAATTTAAACTACATTAAAATTTTTGAATAATAATACTTTAAAAACTTGTAATCTTTTAGTAGTAGCTAATTTTTGGAAGAGTACAAATCTAGAATATCAGTATTATATTTAATGATTTTTTAATAGAAGAACAAAACAAGAAGACAAAAAGAAGTCAATGAAGGATCAATGACTGTCAGAGTTTAATCTTCTTTTGACATTTAGGTTGAAATAATGCAATATCTATATATGTGACATTTTGGTTAGAGGTGAGGTGCAATATAAAAATTTAGAAAATTTTAGGTTTGGGTGGGATGATCCTATAGTGAAAGAAAAAAACACATTTTTAAATTGGATTTTGTAATAATAATACGTTTATTCAATACATTTAATACTAGTATTTAATCTATTTACTTTAATAACTTTTGTTTTAAGTATTAGATTAGCTCCTTATTTCCAAAATCCACCCCTGAGACAGTTGTGAGTTGCTGTCCAGTGGATTCTGAGTCATGGCAATCTCTTATATGGAGAATAGAACTCCACTGTGAGGTTTTCCAGGCTTATTGGAAGAATAAAATATTAGTGTCATGCTTCCAAGTTTCCTAACTGGCTGAAGATACCTGACATTCTAAGTACTACCAACACAATACAACCCCCCATTCCCCAAAGTAACTTAGATTAAAAAAATAATAATCTATCTTTATTCTATTAATGATTCTTTTACAAGTTGTTAGAGTATGTATAGTTCTAATAGGAAAGTATGTGAAATTAAAACAGGTACTGTTCTATTCTTACACACATGGGGCCTCCATGAATTAGAGCCGAATTCAAGGCAACTGGTTGAAACTTCTTCTAAAAATTTTATCTCTCAGAATGCATAAATGTTAGTGGCAGAGCAGCTTATCTTGTTTTTGTTGTTGGATGGCATCATGTCAGTTCTGACTCCTAGTGACACTGCATCACAGAATGAAATGGCTGGGTTCTGGCCATCCTCACAGTTGTTGGAATTCAGCGTTGCAGCCACTATGTCAATCTATCTCATTGAGGGTCTTTCTCTTTTTGGGTGATCTTTGGATTATCTTCTGCTTTAATAAGTATGATATCCTTTTCCAGAGACATGTTAGTAGGTCCTCCTAATAACACGTCAAAAGTATGTGAGACCTCCACCTGCATGTGAAAGATGAGGCAAAGTATAGTTTAGAATACCCAGTAGTTCTACTAGGTTTAGCTTAAAAAGTAAAAATTGTCTACCTTGAGCATTATGATCTTTTAAGAACAATTTATATGGAATCAAACTGACAGGAATAACTTGAAAGATTAGATAAGAAAGAAGGGGAAGTGAGTTTATAAGGAAGGAACAACTCAGAAAACTAGGGTGAGAAAGGTGGTTGTTAAGTTCTGTCAAGTAGGTTCCGACTCATAGCGATACTATATAGGGTTTCTAAGGAGTGGCTGGTAGGTTTGATGTACACCTACCTTGTGGTGAACAGTCTACAGTGCCACACCAGGACTCCAAGAATGGTTGCACAAATCAAAGAATGTAATAAATTTTGTTGAACTGTAAATGTAGAAACTATTGAATAGGTTATGCTTTGCTATGTATATTCTCAACAGTAAAAGTATGATACATGAAAAAAAATTGGTATTTTTTACATGTGTAATAAACGGATTTATATAAAAAAAACAGTAATTGAGGTACAACTACATATTTAACCAGCAGGATATAGTTTTTTACATACATATGTAGCTATAGGGGAGCACAGTGTCTTAATACAATAAGCACTGGAATGTGAGCCACAAGGTAAGTTTAAGCCCACCAGGTGCTCTGTGGAGGAAAGATGAAACTTTTTGTTCCTGCAAAGATTTGAAGCCTCAGAAACTCTATTCAGGGTTACTGTGAGTTGGAACTGACATGGCAGCATTGAACAACAATGTAGATGCATACTATCTGGGAGTCCTGGTGTGATGTTGTGGGCTAATGCATCAGAGTGCAGTCATTTGAACTGCAAGGTCGGTGGTTCAAGCTCACCAGCTGCTCCTTGGACACCTTATGCAGGGTCACCATGTTGTTGTTGTCAGGTGCCATCGAGTTGGAACTGATTCATAGCGACCCCATGCACAGCAGAATGAAACAATGTCCGATCCTGGGCCAACCTCACTACCGCTGCCACGCTTGCGTCCATCAATGATGCCACCTGGCCAATCCATCTCGTTAGGGGTCTTCCTCTTTTTCTCTGACCCTCCACCTTACCCAGCATGACATCCTTCTCCAGTGATTGTTCCCTCCGGACAATATGTCCAAAGTATGAGAGACGAAGCTTAGCCATCTTGGCCTCCAAGGAGCACTCTGGCTGCACTTCTTTTAAAACAGATCTATTGGTTCTTTTGGCAGTCCATGGCACTTTCAGTATTCTTCTCCAACACTACAACTCAAAGGCATCAATTTTTCTATGATCCTTATTCACTGTCCAGCTTTTGCATCCATCTGAGGTTATTGAAAATACCATGGTAGCTTTGGCATCCTCAGGGGACTCAAATAATTTTCAGTTCAAATGTACTCCGAGTTTGGGGAACAAAAAGTCTGAAGTGGCAAGATCAGAACTGTAAGGTGAATAGGGTAAGGTTTTCCAATGAGAATCTCAGAGGAAATCCCTTGCTACCTCAAAGAATAATCAGATGCATTATTATGAAGAAAGAAAAAAAATTCTTAGTGCAATTTTGCTGTTTTTTTCTCACAAATACAATTTCAAAATTTCTTAAAACTTCTATATAATAACTTTCATAATCTTCCTGTAGAAATAAAATAACTGATTATTAATTAAACTGACAGATTTTAAAATGCTAAACTAACCTTGCAATTCTGGAATAAACACTGTTTGATGATAATCTATCAACCTTTTATATTATTAGATTTGATTTGTACCTACATTGTTGAGGCATATTAGAATATGGTATTTTTTCTTATAATATTTTTGCCTGAATTTTGTTTGTCTCAACTGTACTGAATGTTCTTAGCAGTGTTATAAAGAAATAGCAGGTATCCAGATTATAAGAAATTAACAAAAAAAAAGCGTTTATTCACAGGTGACATTATTCTGTAACCTGTCTAACCTTAATTATGAATTTTAGAATTTGGTGTTGATTCTATAGCATTTTCTACATAAAATATTATGTCTAGAGAAAATGTAATGCTTCATATAAGGACATTTATTCAACCAGTCTTTATAAAAATGTTCATTAAGCTAAGAATTTATTACACAATCTAACCAATATTGCTTTTACTCTTAAACTGTACATCAGTTAAAAAAAAAAAAAAAAAGGAAAAAAATGACAAGTGTTTTTATATAATTTTCTAGATGTGTGTGTGGGAAAGGCTTGATTATTGTTACTACATAGGCATACTTTAACATTTCATGAGACTTATTTTCTTGGTTCAAAGGTTTAGGGTCATGAAGATGTGTCTGTCTAGTCAATAGACTAATGTTTTGAGAGTTTCTGTTCTGCTTCCGAGTTTGGTAAGTATTGCCTGGGGTCTTAAAATATTATGAGTTGCGACCCAACATACAATAATTGGTCACTATTCACCTAGAAAATTAGAAGCAGAAGGTAGCCATGAATTAGAGAAGGTCATGGACGTCAGGTTTAATTGCTCCCATATATGTTGTTGTTGTTAAGTGCCTTCGAGTCGGTTCCGACCCATAGCGACCCTGTACAGGGTTTCCGAGGGTGTAAATCTTTACGGGAGTAGAAAGCCTCATCTTTCTCCCGCGGAGCGGCTGGTAGTTTCGAACCGCTGACCTTAAGGTTCGCAGCCCGATTCGTAACCACTACGCTACCAGAGCTCCCATATATAACTACATACAATACCATGAGATCAGAATAAATAGATTGTGCAATATTGAACAGTACGAAATATTGTGTAAGAAAACACACACACACACACAAAACCTGTAAACTGTATCTCACATTTAGAATACAAACGGCACCCAGACAGGATTTTCTATTTGTATTATTCTGCCATATCCCCAGCTCCTAGAAAAACATCTGGAACACTATAAAACTCCCCCAAATATTTAATGCACAGGAATGACCACTTTGGTAGTAAAAAAAAATACTGTATAGGAGTGCACTTACACATACACACACATACACAAGATTTCCAAAAGTTCATGGAAAATGAGATTAAAAGATAAAAATAAAAAGCATAAACTTTATTTCTTAACACAACCTCCATTAATTTCAAGACACTTTTGTAAGCGAGGATTGTCATTCTTGTCAAGTGCCATTGAGTCTGGTCTGACTCATTGTAACCCTGTATTGGGTTTCCAAGGAGCAGCTGGTGAGTTTGAATTGCTGACTTTGCAGTTCAAATGACCTTGCAGTCCAGTGTTTATCTGTAAATCTTACAGCTGTTTTGTCTAGCCCTAAAGAACAGAGTCCTAGTGTGGCTCTGTTGGATAAGCACTGGATTGAAAGGTCAGTTTGAACCACAGGTTTGCAGTTCAAACCCAACAGAAGCTCCTTGGGAACCCTATACATGGTCGCTATGAGTTAGATCTGACTGGAAGGCACTTAACAACAACAAAGAACAGAAGCTCTGGGAATTTAATTATGTAAATGTAGTCTTTTTTACATTGTTGTCAGGTGCCATCAATTCGGAACCGACTCATAGCGACCCCCATGCACAGCAGAAGGAAACAATGTCCGATTCTGGGCCAACCTTACTACCGTTGCCACACTTGACGCCATCAATGATGCCACCTGGCTGATCCATCTCATTGGGGGTCTTCCTCTTTTTCTCTGACCCTCCACCTTTCCCAGCATGACATCCTTCTCCAGCAACTGTTCTCTCTGGACAATGTGTCCAAAGTATAAGAGATGAAGGAAAAAACTGAGTTTCCTTTAAAGAATTTTTAAGATTGTTGTTGTTGTTGTACCATCAAGTCAGTTGACTCCTAGTTACTGTATTCTAGTGCATGACTTACAGTTTAGTTAGGGTGTTGTATGCAATTCAGTCAATTCTTACTCATGTAGAACCTGGGACACCTGCCTCATTGAGTTTCCAAGGCTGCAATCTTCATAGAATCATATCACCTTATCTTTCTCCTGTGTAATAACTGGAAGGTTTGAACCATTGATCTGCTGGTTAACCACAGAACATGTAACCATTGAGCTACCAGGGCTTGTTAGTTAGGGAAAGGATATTCTAATATAAGATTCATTTCCAAACAATACTCACTTATACCTATATGAAGACAAGTTTGCTACCATAGATCAGAGCTTATGACTCCCTAACATGACAAATTAACTTTAGAGTAAGACTCTAATTTGTCACTTTTTTACATTCCCCCAACAATTAAACCTTGGAATGCCCAGAGTTACAGTCCCTGACCCTGTAATTTTTTAAACCTACAATCACTCATTTGATGATCTCATCTAACAAAACAGATTTTTAGAGATCTGTAAACTGACAACGCTGAAATTTATGTCTCAAGCCTAGACCTCCTCCATGAACTCCAGAATAATAAATCCAATTGTCTATTTAACATCTACAATTGCAAGCAATGTCAAACTATATTAGTCAAATGAAATGCATCTAAAATTAAACTCTTGCCCTCCCCAGCCCCTTCACATTTTTACCTTTTGACTCTTGCTTTTGTGAGTAAGTGGAAATTATAATTTCCAGTTGCTGGGTGGGGATAGTAGAGCCATCAATTTCATGCTCACATCCATTTTGTTGTTAGGTGCCATGAAGTCTGTCTGGACTCATCGTAACGTCGTATACCATTTCTGAGGCTGTAAATCTTTATGGGAGAACACCTCTTCTTTCTCTCATGGAGTGACTGGTATGTTTTAACCACCAAACTTGCAGTTACCAGTCCAATGTTTATCCTACAACACTGGCAGTGCGCTTTCACATCCATTTCAGTCCTTATTTAATTGATTTCACAGCAGTATGTGAAAATGTTTAGTGTTTCCACTTTCTTAAATTGCTTTATTACCTTGATTTTCATGATACAGTATTTCTGTACAATACCAGAAAGAGAGCATGCATCTGAATTAGAGCAACAACAATGGGAATACAATAAAAAGAGAGATGCAACAGAGCAGCAATAAATCTAGCCATCTGAAGATAATCCATGATTTCAGTAGAGATTATCAACTGTTCCTCCAAATCTCTACTTTTCTTTTGAAGTAACTAGGCATATTATTGCTTAGTTGTATTTGCTTTGAGTCTCTATTTTAGGTAGCTATGACCATATGTCCACATTTTGTACAGAGGAATGTGAGGAGCCCTGTAACTTACTCACAGGAAAATTCTCATATAAATTGCTTTATGTTCTTTCCCCTTTCAATGGGGCTTCTTTTTTCCCCGCTTTTATTGTGTGATAGTTTACATGGGGGAACATTAGCTTTACACTCATTCCATCATACATCGTCTCATTGCCATAGTTACCATTCTGTCCATTGATTATCACCCAACCAAAATTTGTTCCCTGCAGGCCCCACCCCCCCCCCCTCACGGTCCTCAGCACACAGCTCTCTTCCCTCCCTGGATCTCAAGTCCTCAGCCACTCCATCTCTTCATGTCATCCTCTCTGTTTCCATCTCAGGCCTCGCTGCTTCTCTGGGTGGGGTCCCGATTTCTGTTCTTCTCCAGTGATGGTCCCAGGGGCCTTCGCTCCTAGACTGAAAGGTTAATCACATCCCTCCTTGCTATAAAATATCCACCTTTACCTTTCCAGTCCTCACAATCCATCCTGATAACAATTATTCACCCCTGCATCACAAGAGACCCATCTGCATTTCTTTTCATCAGCCCTTCCTAGACAGGTTCGATATTACTCACTTGAGACTCTACCCTCCTCCCCACCCTGTCAATCCAGGTTCCCTCTTGAATGCTTGTAAGCCAGTCACTTCCTACCTTTGTATCCTTCCCCCCATTTTGGGTATCCAATGTTCAAGTTGCCTATCCCTATACTGGATATATTGTAACCCCTTTTTAGATATTCCAGTCAGTTCCAGGCAGAAGACAGACTTACAAGCTTTCTATGGTGGCATTTCTGGTTATTCCTCCCTCTACTCTCCCGTGACTGTTTTATAATATAATGCATGGAAAACCAAGGTTCAAGAGTCAGCCAAGCATCTCAACATTATTCCCCTCCTTTCCCCATTCCAACCATGTCCCAGTCTCTGTATCCCAGAGCCCTATTGTTCCAAGTCTGTGCCTACATCATTTATTACCTCTGTCCCATTTAGCTCATTCCTACCTGTCTGTTCTCCCATCTGCTTTGTTCCTCCATTCCCCTCTCCCTACTTGTATATTGCCCCCTCCCCAACACCCAAGCTATCCCGTGTCTATTCCCTGCCCTGTGCTCCACCTTCCTCACTGGGGCTTCTTGAGGATGGCAGAGATACAGCAGCTTGAGTTTTTTAAGGACTAAGTGGAGCAGAAACACTTCCCTCACCCACATACACATCTCCCAAACTAACAAGACTGACTTAACCTCTACTGTCCTTAAGCCCACATTCTACTGGAGAAAACAAAGAATAAAATAAGTAAAATATAAAATAGTTATTAATATTAATGCCCTAAGGGAAGAAGAGAGAGAATGATAATGAGGACGGGTGGTGATTGTGTGCTCTTTAGTGGGTTCTGACTCATTGCAACATTGTATACGGTTTCTGAGGATGTAAGTATGGGAGCAGAAAGCCTATCTTTCTCCCATGGAGCAACTGATGAATCCCAACTGCTAACTTTGTGATTATCAGCCCAATTTGTAAAACACTACACTGCCTGGGCTCCTTCATGCAATTGTTGTTAAGTGGAATTGATTCTGACCCACAGCATCCCTGTATGGGGCTTTTGAGGAGGAGCTGGTGGGTTTGAATGAATGATCTTTCAGTTTAAACCGACATTGTGATCCAGTGCTTATCCTACAGTGCCACATTATGCAATCATTTCCATTTATTTAGTATCTGATGTCAAAGTTGCTGATGTCAGATGGATCTTGGCTGAAAGCAGCAAATATCAGAAAGAGGTTTACTTGTGTTTATTGACTATATAAAGGTATTCGACTGTGTGGATCATAATAGCACACACACATATATTGTATATGTTTTGATATCTTGATTTGTATACAATAATTATTTGCTTCAGTGTCATTTCCCACTTGGAGGAGTGTGAGCTATTTTATATGAAGAAAGTAATACTTTATTTAAAACATCAGCCCTTGCATAAATATACTAAGGAACCCTACTAACACAGTGGTTAAATACTTGACTACTAACCTTTAGGTCATCAGTTTGAACCCACAAAACTCTAAGTGTGAGAAAGATATGACAGTCTGCTTTCTAAAACATTTATAACCTTTGAAATCCAACAGGGTATTTCTACTGTGTCATACAGGATCACTATGAAGTGAAATCAACACAGTGGCAATGGGTTTGGGTTTTGGTTTGCTATGAGTCTGAACCAACTCATCAGCATCTAATAACAACCACCAAATCGTTCAGTCTGAAACAGATCAAACATGTAATCAAGATGTATTGATAATTAGTTGTGACTGTAATGTGAAGGTTGGAAACAAAGAGGAAGGATCAGTCGTTGGAAAATAAGGCCTTGGTGATAGAAATGAGGTGAGTTTCCATGATAGAATTTTGCAAGACCAATGACTTCTTTGTTTATTAATACATTTATTAAACAACATAAAAGATAATTATACTAATGAACCTCACTTGATGGAATGACATAAAAGATAATTATATTCATGAACCTCACTTGACAGAATACAGTGAAACCAAATTAACCACATCTGTGATAAGATATGATAGAAAAGCTCAATATCATCAGCCAAAACAGGACCAAGGGAAGACTGCAAAACAAACTATGAATTGTTCATATGAAAGTTCAGATTCAAGTTAAAGAGAATTAAAACAAGTCTACAAGGACCAAAAATTGACCATAAAAATATCACACCTAATTTTAGTGACCATCTCAAGAACACATTGGATGCATTAAACACTAATGACCAAAGATAAGAAGAGTTGTGAAATGACATTCCGAATATCATACAGAAAGAAAGCAAAAGGTTATTTTAAAAGATGGGAAAGAAGGAAAAGAACAGAATGGATGTCAGAAGAGACTCAGAAACTTGCTCTTTAGCACAGAGAACCTAAAGCAAATAGAAGAAATGAGGAAGTTAAAGAACTAAACAGAATATTTCAAAGGACAGCTTGAGAAGACAAAGTCATGTATTTCAATGAAATGTGCAAAGATCTGGAGTGAGAAAACCAAAAGGGAATAACATATTCACAATTTCTCAAGCTTAAAGAACTGAAAAAAAACATTCAGACCTCTACTTGAAATAATGAAGGATTCTATGGGGTAAATGTAGTCTTAATGTAGTGCTGAAAATTAATGTACTACCATTAAGAAAAATCAAATCTGACTTGGAAACAGCACAGCCAGAATGCTTCTCAGAAGTACGGCAAGACTTCATGTCTCCTACTTTGGACATGTTGTCAGGAAGAACCAGTGCCTGATCTTTCTACTTGGTAAAGTGGGAGATAATTCAAAAAGGGGAAGACCCTCAAGGGATTGATTGACACAGTGGCAGCAACAATGGGCTCAAACAGAACAACGATTTTCAGGATGGTGTACAACTGAGCAGTGTTTCTGTTGTGTACAGAGTCATAATATTTTCATCTCCATATTTAAAAAATACATTTTAATTAATAAAAATTTATAATATTCAGAGAAAGTAATTTGAACAACAAGAATTTCCATGGCTATTTCTTAGGTGGTAAGTGATAGGCAAAGTCATAAATTGAACACAGTTTTTTGAAAACGGTGCTTTGTTAGCCCAAAATAAGTTGTTTATTAAGCATAGGTGACAACTGAAAAAGTGTCATAGAATGGTTAATTGAGTCACAGAGATGTTAAGTATCATACAGATAGGGATACAAGGAAATAATTCTTACCTCACAGTTCTAAGTTATTTTCTATCTAAATATAATGGGAGAAGAGCATGAGTGGAATGTGTGATGCTATCCAGACAAACAGCAACACCAGAGATGGAGGCAGAGATGAAGGCATGGAGAAATAGAGCAGCTGAGGACTCTAGATTCCTGGAAAGAGAAAAGCTATGTGCTGGCAGCCAGGTGCTGGTGGCCAGGAGGCAGGCTCACAGAATGTGCCCTTAGGTTGTTTAAATGATTATATGTTCCTGAGTGTTTTTGTGTACATTCCTACACACACACACACCCCCCCCCCAAAAAAAAAAAAAAACCCACAAAAAAACAGAGAGAATAGAAGGATGATGCATAGAGGAGATTGCAATCATTTCAATGAAACAATGAATGTAAAATTGATGTTCCACCATGTAAACTATCACTCAATTTACAATAAAAACTTAAAAAAAAATTGATCAGTCAATCTAAGTATGATCAATTATATCCACTTCTGAAAATAAAAAAGGAAAGAATATGCATCTGGCTTAAGAGAAACCTGAGTCCTATACTAACAGATATTGTAAATTACTCTTAGTAGAAAAGAAAATTATTTATTAAATCTAACTATTACATATTTTTTTCTTCAGTCAGAAAGTAATATGATAGAGTTGAACAGGTAAAATGAAACTTTGTCAAGATACTTGGGACTATTTTCTCATAAACTAGGGGTTGACAAATGTATTCAATGACTGCCTGAACGATTTTAACTCATAAACCACAATAATAGACTCATGAACTAAGGAAAACAACAGGAGACATTTACCCTTGGTAAAAAATGTCTCTAGTGAAAGCCCACAATCAACAGCATATGTACCTTCCCTCTCCCAACCTATCAATCTTATCCAATTCTTTATTTTGCACTTTTATTAAAAACACATATATTAAGTCCCAAAAATATGTAAATCAATCCCCTTGCTTAGAGTTGATTCTGACTCATAATGACACCAGTACTCTACAAAAGCCTGCCAGAACTTCTTCAGATTGCACACTTTTAAGGATTCTTGTGGAATATTCTCTCTTACTATAGCAAGCTAATTAAACTTGAGCTATATGACTACAAGCAAGTCCCGGGTAACCTCATAACCAGTGACCTTTAACATGATTACTGAATGTTTAGGTAACCTTAGATTAGTTATTTCATATCATGAACCATATTGTCTTGCAGAATGCGATAATATTTATCTTGTATAATGTTGTGATACTACCTGAAAATGTATTAAAAATACCTATTGCAATATTGAAGGAGCTATGGTAACATAGTGCATTACAAGCTGGGCTGTTTACCATAAGGTTGATGGCTTCGTGGGAGAACTATGAGGTTTTCTGCTCCTGTAAGGATTTATAGCCTCAGAAACCTGATACAAGATTGCCATGAGTCAGAACTAACTCCACGGCATATAATCTCCACCACCACCACCACCAGCAGCAGCACTATGATGTTGTTGTTAAGTGCCATCTAATCAATTCTGATCCATAGCGACCCTGTATAAGGTTTCCAAGGAACAGCTGGTGACCTTGAACCACCGACCTTGCAGTTCAAACGCATTAGCCCACAGCACCACACCAGAGCTCCAGTGATATAGTGTTGATAACCAGTGTTATTGTTAAGTGTCGCTGAGTCGGTTCCGACCCATAGTGACCCTGTATAGGGTTTTGGAGGAGTGGCTCATGAGCTTGAATCACCAATCTTGTGGTTCAAATGGACTTTGTAGTCCAGAGCATTAACCCACAGCACTATGCCAGAACTCTGGGTAGCTAGTAAGCATCTGTAAATAATTAGTAAATTTTGTATTCATATATTTAAATTGTTGTTGTTTCTATCACTAATACAATTTGGCAATATTCTTAATATTAATTCAAGTCTAATAATTTTACACTTAGATTTCAAAGTATAGTATGTCTAGGAAGGTAAATCTTAATGGGAAGTGAGACAGGGATGTCTCTGAATAAAAATGACTGATGCCAATTTGGAAGACTGAATACAATTTTCATAGTCTATTGATTTATGAAAACTATAACTAAAACTGGATTCAATGACCTTTCAAATTTCTGTCCTTATTAAATCATGATTTTATCATTTAGAAAAGGAAAAGTCAGTGTCAGTGTCCTATATTCTTGATGTGATTAGAATTTGATCAGGCATGCAATAGAGACAGGCATTATAAAAGTTTTGAGGCAAATAAGCAAAATATTTCAATAAAACGATGGCAAGGTAATGAGAAAAGGCACAGCATTTCCAATTTCCTGTTACAGGTTCCAGTTTCAAAATCTAATTAATTAGAAAGGAGACCAGAATCAGAAGTCAATTTTGAGACTCTGACAACATGGTTTAATGGGGAGAATTCTTTAGAACAACACCTGAAAGGCAGTGAAGGAAGCAGAATTAGGCAGACGAAGAAGGTAAACTGAAATACAGTTAAAGCAGAGACCTCAGTTCATTTTTGGGGAGGCGATGGAACTGGTGTGACTTTTTAGACTTTTCCAAAACTGAGGCAAACAGGCTCAGCCTTTGTATCCTTCTAGCAATCAGTTGGTCTCATGGCGTGGCACTGTGGGTTAATGTGTTGGACTGCAAAGTCATTTTGAACTGCAAGGCTGGTGGTTCAAACTAACCAGGTGCTCCTCCGATACCTTATACGATGTCGCTATGGATTGGAACCAACTTGGCGGTACTTAACAACAACAACATTCATCAGCTAGTCATTATAGAGAAAGTTTCTTTTGGCAGAAAGCGACATTCCCAGAACTAGAGATTTTAAAGTGTTGAAGAGCAAAGATGTCAGTTTAAATATTAAGGTGCGCCTGATCCAAGCCATGGTATTTTCAATAACCTCATATACATGTGAAAGCTGGACAGTAAATAAGGACGACTGTAGAAGAATTGATGCATTTGAGTTATGGTGTTGGAGGAGAATATTGAAAGTGCCATGGGCTGCCAAAAGAACCAACAGATCCATGTTGGAAGAAGTGTAGCCAGAGTGCTCCTTGGAGGCTGGATGGCCAAAGTTTGTCTAATACTTGGAACACATTGTCAGGAGGGACCAGTCACTGGAGAAGGATACCATGTTTGGTAAGGTGGAGGGTCAGAGAAAAAGAGGAAGACCCCCAACGAGATGGATTGGCCAAGTAGCAGCATCAATGAGCTCAAGAGTGGCAACAATAGTGAGGTTGGCCCAGGATCAGGCAGTGTTTTGTTCTGCTGTGCATAAGGTCACTATGGGTTGGTACCAACTCGATGACACTTAACAACAACAAGTCTTAAAGGAAGCAATTTGAAGTATCCCTCAGCATATACTGCAATGCTTTTACAAATGTATCTCCTTTTGTGTTTTTGGATATATTATCTGATCATCTTCTGTTTGAACTTAGAGAGAATAAGCAAAGTAAATGTGAATTTAAGATTTTACTTATGAAAAAAAATAATGACTGAATTATTCTAGTCTATCAAAATCTATTAGAATCTATTCTATTAAAATCAATACTAAGACTCTGCTATGCTAATATCCCCCCAGTTTTGCATGTATGATGTTGTGTTACAGTCTGACTATATTTGCCTCACATCTTCTGGCTGATTAAGCCCCCTATGTTTTCTCTTTGAAATATTAGAGTAGATTTATGTGTGGCAGAGATAAGTGTCTTTGGTAGTAGGTTGCTAATGCCTTTGTTCTTTCACCATATTTTATTGGGTTCCTACTTATTATTTTGTCAATGGCATAACAGTTTAATTCTAATTTTGCTCTTTTTCTTACTTAAAATTGGTGGGGAGCTATGTGAGACAAGTGGTGTACCAAATGCAGCATAGATTTTAAATGATTTACTTTGAATATTCAATTGCTGTTGCATTGAAGAAAGGAACAGATTTAGAGGTGTTATGTAGAACATACATTGTATATCAATTTATGAGCTAAAATGTCACCAAATGAATTTTAGTACACTTATGAAACTGTTGTCACTTGATTTAATTAGATGGTATTATAAAATTAATGTCAACCAGCTATTGACATTATTTTATCTTTTTTGGGGGGGAGGGATTGTTTTTTTCTTTTTTCCTTCATTCAATTTTTTAATGTCATCCAAACATTAATCTATGTTAGTTCATTTCAGCTACACTTCCCAGATCGTTAAACACTGTGCCTGGTATTGCATAAATCAAACACATAAATAATTTAAGAAAAGTTTTATTTTGTTTTTTTCATTTGTTTTTTTTGTTTGTTTCTGTTTATGTTGATCACACGAATAGGTACTGTATATATATAGAGAAGTTTTTTTTTTTTTTTAATCAAGGAAAAGGTTTACAATTGCCGAGTTCCAGGTCCCCAGCAGAAGAGAGACAGAGAGCCTTTCCCACATGCCCACTATACTGGGAGCAGGCCACACCTTCAAGGAAGCATCACTTCAATTGATTGGCTGCTCATAGACATTTGGCAGAGAGTTAACTCTTCCTATATTTTGTTTCAAGAAGCTTTAGTAGCGAAGTGATTAGGAGTCTCGGACTGCTAACCTCAAGATTAGCAATTCGAAACTACCAGCTGTTCTGCTGGAGAAACATGAGGCTTTCTGCTCAGACTCAGAAACCCTATGCAGGGTTGCTATGAGTTGGAACCAACTCCAAGGCACACCACCATCACCATATTTTGTTTCATCTTCATGGGAATAAGCACATCTCAATTGCTAAACCATGGGAATCCTGGCCTAGTCAAGTACACACAGAACCCTAACTATTACAGACTGCCCTTGACAACTTGACACCTATAAACTATATGCATAATCTCTAGATAAATAAAATTGTTAAGTCATATTTGCACCTAATATGATATAACTAAAACATGTATAGTTGAAATTGTCACAAATGAACAAAGCAAAAATATTTGAGGCACACATACAAAACATATATATATATATATATATATATATCTGTCTTTCCCTGTCACCACCTCTGCTGCTGTCTCTATTGGAGCCACTTTTCCAGGCAGGGATCCCATGCTGCATTCACTGTCTTCCTTCTTGATGGTCCTGGGATTGTCTGTTCCTGAAATAAAAGCTGATCAGCTCCCTCCTTTTAGTTACACATCTTCTATAATTAATTTTGACAATCACAATTAATTTTACTAATAATTACTCAAATTTGAAATCATGAAATCCTATTAGCATCATCCCCAGGCCTATTTGGGAAACTGGAAAACGAGTCAGTGGGGATTCTACCATACCCATTTCATTCTGAAACTAAGCACATAGGTAAAAGCTTGCAAACTAGTCACTCCATGCCTTTATTGTTGTTGTGAAGTACCATTGAGTTGGTTCTGACTCATAATGACCCTGTATAGGGTATCTGAGGAGAACTGGTAAGTTTGAGCTACCAACCTTGTGGTTCAAACTGATCTTCCAGTCTTGCACATTAATTATTCCACAGTTCCACACCAGGACTCCCCATTTTTTATAACTAATGCCTAAATTGCTCATCCCTATCAACCCAGTCTTGGTATGGCACTGTGGGTTAATGTTCTGGATGGCAAAGTCATTTGAATCACAAGATCAGTGATTCAAGCTCCTCGGAAACTCTATGCAGGGTCGCTATAGGTTGGAATGGTCTTGAAGGCACATAAAAACAACAACAACAACCCAGTACTCTGAGGAGACAAACATGTTCCTTGATCTGAATAATCTTCCATTCTGGTTGGAATTTTGAGCAACTGCATTCATAAGCAAATGTCTATTTCATCAAATTGTAGCAACTGACATGTGCTCATAGTATCAAACATCTTTATCCTTATCTGGTCAAATGTGGTCAGCTCAGCCCTAGCCATCCAAGTTTGGTAAAATAGGTACCAGCTGCAAGTTTGGGTGTTCACACACAACACTTTGCACTTCAGCTTAGCTGGCCCCTTCACTCTCTGCAGTCCCCATGGGCTCAGGAGTTCACACAACTCCCTAAACTTCAGACCAACCAGCCCTTCCTCTTCTCTCTGTCAGACCAAGGTCCACTGGTGCCAATAGAACATGTCCAAACCTAGCCCATATCTTCCACTCACAAGTAGACCCAGGAGGGAGTGGCATGCAAGTTCCCTTTAACTTTCAGAATGAGAAAGGGATTTTCTCTGATAAGCACAGACTTTTCTGATCTTGATGCCTCCAAGGCAAATATTTTTCTTGAAAAAAATAATTTTCATCTACTTTTTTCCTCTGCTTTCTTTCAATCGTGAATTTCCTGTTCCCCCAGTAGTTCTGGGGTGATTTGCATGTTTTCTAAATTGCAAATGTGCCAACTCTGAAGTTTCTGAGCAGGGCTCAGGATTCTATCTAAGGCCCCATACTCTTCAAAGGCTTAAAACAAGAAGGCTCTTTTTTCCTGACAAATTCTACCTTCTCTTTTAAAAATCCAAACAAGTATAGGCTGAAGGTGGGTTTACAAATTCTCTGAAATCATAATTCCTAATTCTATACTCATTTCTATCATACAGGTAAATCTATTTTACAATAGTAGGCAAGCAAAACCAACATCCCATAAGGCGCTAAAACACATATACCTCCTAAAATCACTAAATTCAATATTTTCTTCTTCACCCTTAGACTAACTCCATTCATATGCATATGGCCTCGGATCTCTGGCCTCCTATCAGCTATACTATTTAACCAGCCTAACATTGGTTTCAGGAAACTCCAGAAGCTGCTTTTCCTTCAGATAAAGCATTTTATTCCATGTCCCTTGGTTTTCTTATAAACTCCAATGCTTCTATGTGTCTTGAGCCATTACCATAGCACCTGATGTGCACTGCAAAAACCATGTGTATGACATGTCTGACTTGAACCTTCACAAGAAGGAAAGCATATCAAACTCAAAATTAGTCCAAGGCCAGATCAGATATTCCTCCACCTTTTATGTTGTTGTTGTCATCATTCAGTGTCATTGAGTCAGTTCCAACCCACAGTGACCCTGTATAGGGTTTCAGAGGAGCAGCTAGTAAGCTTGAGGCACCAACCTTGCAGTTCAAACTGACTTTGCAATCCAACGCCTTAAAAATTAGTCATACTTTAGTACCAATTTAGAAAATTCTCCTTGTGATTTTGTTTCTCTAGAAACCCCACGCTCTCAGTACCACATGTTTTAGACTGTGTTTTCTAGAGAAGAAAAACCAGTGAGAGAGAGAGAGAGAGAGAGAGAGAGAGCCTTTCTCGAGGGTCCACTATATTGGTGAACAGGAAAAGGTAAAAACATTCACTGCCCTCTCCATCCAGGAGTCAAACTAGAACGTTAATCAGGTTACTGAGTGGAACCAATCCTCTGGTTCCCTCCTGTCTTCAAAAAGGCCTTCAATCTTACCACTCCCCGATTCTGCCCCCATATAAGTCTGCGTTGCCCTATATTCGGGGCTCAGAATCTGGAGAAATTAGTTCTTCTGAGCCAGCCGGCTTAATAAAATCTGAAACTATGCTTCACCTCTCCGAGTGAGCTCGGTTTCTTCGTCAATAGATCAAGAGCTGCCTTAACACTTTTGAATCTAAAACTGCTGTAACATTTGGTTCCCTGACCGGGAAACAGACTGCGCTGGCCCCTTGAGGGTAGTGGCTGATGGCGAGCTCCCTCTTCAGTTCTACCAGCTGGAGAAATGCTGAGCGTGTTCTTCCCTTTTGGTTTTCTGGCTCCAGATCTTTGCACATTTTGTTGTAATATTTGGCTTTATCTTCTCAAACTGATCTTTGAAATGATCTGTTCAACTCTTGTATCTCCTCATTTCTTCCATTTGCTTTAGCATCTCTCCGCTGGAGAGCAAGTTGCAGTGTATTTTCTGACATCAATTTTGACTCCTGGTGTGGCACTGTAGGATCAGCACTTACCTGGGAACCACAAGGTAGGCAGTTCAAACCTACTAGCCATTCCTAAGAAGCACTATACGGGGTCACTATGTATCAGAACTGACACGATGTCACTTAACAACAGGTGACACCCTTGAGAGAGGGGTTAAAGGATGAAAAGTAAATGACAATGGAATTGTTCTGGTTCTGAGAAATTAAAAGCTAAAAAGTAAGTGACAATAGTATGGTTCTGATCCTGTGAAAACTAGCACCTGCTCTTCTTAAATGAATCCATGAAATGACCCACTACAGGAAAGAGGCCCCAGGCTTGGTTCTTTAGGCCCTGGCTCTAGGGCAAGAATTTTTCAAAAAAATCATTCAGGAGATTAGCTCTAACTATTATCTGCTTCAAGAACAATCCCAAGACAGGCTGTCCTGGATCAAAGTAAATAACCCCATGAAAATTAACAGGTTCCATTAATGCAGATGCCTTGCCAAGCAGGGGAATTAAATATTTTCTGGTTTTGTTGTTGTAGGTACCTTTTCTGGTTAGGTAGAGGTTTTCCCCTACCAGAACTAGGAATTTCAGAAATAGTGAAATTTCTCTTGAAGGAGATTACCTCCAAGTTTGGACTTCCACAGTGTCCAAAGTGACAACGGAGCAGCCGACACCTACAGATGAAGTGGAGATTGCATTCAACATGATGGTTTGAGAAAATGAACCATACTCTAGAGAGACAAATGACAAAACTGTCAGAAAATTTATATACATTGAGACCAGGTGTTGCCTTAGCCCTGTTTTGAATTCAGGTAGTAGGCTTAAATTGATCCCTTATAAAGCTGTGTACAGTAAATCTTCCCAGGCAGCTTCCCTCAATCCTCTAGCTGACCTCAGTCAAGATTTAAAGGTGCAGTGGTATGTCCAACACCTCCACCACACACTTTTTATTATTTGTAAAATTGCTCTTCCCAGGTCTGCTTCCTTTCCTACAGGTAACCTGACCCCTTCCAGCCTGGAGATCATATTCTGCTCAGAACATGGAGAGATGGACCTGAAAAACAGTTAGAAAAAAAGTGGACTGGACGCTGGCAAGTCCTTCTAGCCACTCTGTCAGCTGTTAAGTTAGCTGGACTCAAAACTTGGACACAATGCGAGACTCTCATAAGACATTATTCTTTTCAATGGGATGAAAACATTTGGGTCTATTTAGCTCAGAGTATAATAAATGTATCTGCTTTATATTTCCTTTCAGGAGGGCATCCAGAAGCATCTACAAAGATTACTGAGGACTAGAACAAGAAATTATCCCAAGCCAAGCAGCCAAAGTAGAGGAGTTCCCACCTGGATTTACCACAGAAGATTGAAAAAAAGCCTTGTCTCTGTAGGGAGCTGAAACTGACCCTACCAACCTTTACAAGTTAATATTGAGACATACACCCTACCCTGCTTCAGCCTCAAAACTGCAGCTGGCTAATCTCTGCACAGTCAAAGCATTAGGATGTCCGCCATGGGACTCATTTTAATTAAACCTTGTGGTGTGGGAAAGGGAGAAATCTATATATCCACGCCACCAAGGTGGGCCAAACAGTAACCACACTGCTTTTCTATAGTTACTATAAATGTGAGGGCACCCTCCTAGGTACCTGAATCTATAACCACTGGAACTGGGGTGGCCCTAACCCTTCTTGTGTGCCAACAGGCCCAGATGAGAAATGCCATCTGTCAAAATAGAGTAGCCCTAGACTACTTGATGTCTGCAGAAGGAAGGAGGGATATGTGAGAAGTTTAAATTTGCTAACTGCTGCAGGCAAGTAGATGACCAGAATCTTGCAGTAGAAAGCCTTGTAAAAATGCAAAAAGTTGCCCATGTCCCTGTGCAAACCTGGAGTGGGTAGAACCCACAGAACCTATGGGGAGAGTAGTTCTTCATTTTTAAAGGGTTCGAGACCCTTGTGAGTGGGGTCCCGTTTTATTTGGAATTTACTTAATCATTCTATGTTTCCTCCCACTAGCAATCAGGACCATATGAACTGACATTAAAATAATAATGAATCAAAAAGGGTACCAACAATACAATCTAAATCAATACCTAAATACCATTCCTTATGCAATATTTAGATGATGCTCCTGGAAAAAAAGGTCCCAAAGGGCATCAAAAGGGGGGATGAACAGGAAGAGGTAAAAGCATTCACTGCCCTCTCCGCCCAGGAGACAAGCTAAAATGTTAATCAGGTTACTGAGTGGGACCAATCCTATCTACCCAGGAGTCAAACTAGAATGTTAATCAGGTTACTGAGCAGAACCAATCCTCTGGTTTCCCTCCTGTCTTCAAACAAGTCTGCAACCTAATCCCTTCCTGATTCTGACCCTATAAAAGTCTGTACTGCCCTATATTCAGCATTCAGAATCTGGAGAAATTAGCTCCACTGAGCCAGCCAGCTTAATAAAATCTGAAATTCTGCTTCACCTCTCCGAGTGGCCCTGGTTTCTTCAGTGATGGATCAAGAGCTGCTGTGACACTTTTGAATCTAAAACCACTGTAACATTGGGAGCAGGTCATATCCCCAAGGAAGCATCCAGTCTCTTGATTGATCATAGCCACTCATGGAGTTAACTGTGCCTGTATTATAGTACTCAATACTTTTATAATAAGAAATGCTGGTTAACATTTCATATGTAAATTTTTGTGGTTGCTTTTGTTTCCTGCAAATGTTTCTGTAATGTCATGTAGAGATCTTGTACCATTTATGGGGAATGTTCAGTGGTAAAGAAAAAAATGCTATCTTGCAAATATTTTGAAATATATCTTTTAAAACAAAACATCATCTTTCACAAGACAATAGAACTGGAAAATTCTTAGAGATAAAGAGTGAAATATAGGGGTAACACATGGCTAAAAATAATGACTTAGTCTCCTTGAGATGAGTGACATGCACTTAGTGAGTAACTTATGCTTCATTTCACGGTGGGCACTGTCATTATTTATATTCTTCCCGCTCTAGTCTTTAGATTGATTGTGAAAGGTTAAAGGGACCGTTTTAACTTATATGTACAGATAGGCTTTTGGTTACTGATGTTCATTTCCCATTCTCTACTGAGAATCTAAAGTCTCTCAGTGGATACATTATTTTGTCACTGAGCACGTCAATAGCACCTGTGGGATTCCTTTGCCACCTTCAGTAAATCTCTGAAGGGCAACATAAAGTTAGAATGAGAAAAATGTTCTCATATATCATTTGACTTATTTTTGATGAACAAAACTTTCATTTTGAAGTCATTTATTCTTGGTCATGCTCTCTTCAAAAAATCAAATGTAAACATGTTTTCTTTTCTCTCATGCTCTGCTTTGAGTATGCTAACCTGATGTGTCAATATCATGTTAAAAATAATAAAAGGTATAAACAGATATATCTTTAGGAGTTCCCTCACCTGATTATCTATTTGGTGAATAAGATGCTGTGATGATTATAATTTTCAAGTTAAAGAGTATTTCTCTTTTGTTCTCTTTAATATGTAGACATTACATTTTTATTCTTGTATGGCACTATAGGCTAAGCATTGGATTATGAACCACAAGGTTAATGGTTCAAACCAAGCAACTGTTCCTTGGAAACTTTATGCAGGGTTGCTATGAATTGGATCCAACTTGATGGCACTTAATAACAAAAACAGCAAACATATTTTAAAAACTGAATATTATGGTTTAGTGCTTAGCATAATATAAATTTGATGTTTTAGAATTTAACATACTAAGATGATGCTACTTTGGGCCATCAAGTTGATTCCAATTTATAGTGACTCTGTATAGGGTTTCCTAGGCTGTAAAAGTCTACAGGAACAGAAACCTTCATCCCTCTCCTAAGGAACAGCTGGTTGATTTGAACTGTTCATCTTGTTGTTAGCAGCCCAACACACTTTACTATGAGGGCTTAAAATAACCTTAAGGTGCCCATCAATAGTCTTATGTTTACAAATGAGGTTCATCAGTTTGCTAGGGTCTACAGCTTCTAAAAAGTTATTCAAAAAGTCCAGTTTTTCCTAAGATCCCTACCTAGAAAAGTGGAAACAGCAGAGACCATGGCAGAGGTGGTGGCATGAAGAGAGAGAGCAGTTGCTGACTCTAGGCTCATGGACTAAGCAATAAGAAAGGTCATGTGCCTATGGGCAGGAGGCTGGCTGGCAGAATGTGCCCTTTGGCATTTAAATGAATACATATATTTTTTGTTTTATAAGTATACACCAAATAGTTTTGCTTTGTTTATTTGTGAAATATAAGCCATAAATGGGGAAGCAAAGGGAGGAAGCAGGATAACCGTTGTTGCAGGGAGGGTATTGTAATCACTGAGATGAAACAAAGCATATGCTTTGATGAATTTTAAGCTGACAATCTTGTCTGTAAACCTTCATCCAATCCATAGTAAAAAGTTAAAAAAAAAATCTAGCTTTCTTAAAAATAAAAAGTTAAGGGAAAAAAAATCCAGCTTTCTTAAAAGTAAGACTATCAACTGTTACAACCTGAAAAAAGAGAGAGAAAGCAGGGCTTAATAATTGGGCTGACATCTGTAAGGCAGCAAAATTTGTTTAAGAATTACAGCAGTAAACACAATAATACAATAGCATACACCAGTTACTTCATAGTCTATTTGACACATGGAACATTGGCATGAAACACATTATAAGAAAAACTCCAGAGCCTAGGGAGTTTAATAGTTTATAGAACTCTATTTCAAATGTATAAGAGTATCTGACACACAGTAAACCCATCACACACACCCATGGAGGTGGTTGGTTGTTACTTGCCGTGAAGTCTGTTTCCACTCATAGTGACTCTATACAGGGTTTCCGAGGCTGTAAGTCTTTAAAGGAGCAGAAAGTCTCATCTTTCTCCCGTGGAACAGCTGGTAGTTTCAAACTGCTGACTTTGTGGTTCACAGCCCGATTCGTAACCACTACGCTACACACACACATACACACATATATGTATATTATTTTTAATTATATTAAATGAGGAGGTTAATGTCATTTAAACAGCCAAACTTTAAGAATGATTTCTATAAAATCTCAGTTTCTCAGCAATTTCTAGTTGATCATTTGAAGAGGAAGAACTGCCAACAACAATAGAATAGTCTGTCATTTGGAAATGATACATTGAGAACTAATTTTGGCCATAGAGTAAATTTGTTGTGCTCAGCAAACTCAAACCTTAGGTTTATCTTTTAAAATTAATATTATAGAACTAAATTGCTGTTGTTAAATGCTGCCCAGTCCATTCCAATTTATAGTGAACCTGTATAGGGTTCCCGAGGAGCAGCTGGTGGGTTAGCTGCTAACTTTGTGGTTCACAGTCCAGTGCTGATACATGGATGGTATAAACTGCGAATCTGCCAATGATCTATGTAATTGATATGATATTTTCCTGAACTGTTACTCACACACACTGAGAAAAGACTCTTGCCTTTTATTTTAATTGACATTTCTTCTCGATAGTTAGATTATAGTCAGGAACAGGATACTCGGGTGAAGTAAAATTTTTAATTCACTCAAACTTTACAAAAAACACTTACTGATATAGTATTATTTGTAAAAAAAAATATTTGTGAGGCCTAATGTTTAGATCTTTTACAAATTTTTATATTCTGTTGGCTGGTGATGCATTAATATAATCCTGTTTCCTGGTGTCTGAAATAAAATGGTTTCCAATTAACTTTGACAGTCTTTTGCAATTATTCTCAGTTATATCTGAAGAGAGAAATAATTGCCTCAGCAGCTAATAGATGAAAAAATTCCATAATATTGGCCCTTAAATGGACCTCAGATATTGTGGCAAGTTTCTTCACTTTTACAAAAGAAACTGAATGAGGTTCAGACAGGAAACATGACTTGTCCAAAGTAACAAAGCTAGACACTAATTGAGCCAGGATTGCAATGTAGACCTCATGCTTCATTTTGCAGTAGAAGAATGAGTCACTATAGAAATATGATTTCATAAAATTATGGAATAAAATTGTCAATATACTTAACCTCTCTTCAGTTCTTTGCAAGTATCCCTGCACTGCTGAGTCCATGCATGGACAATAAAGTAGAGATCCTTTAATCAGCGAATATTCCAGACTTTATAACTCACTTTGGCTTCTTTTTCTTTTCCCCAGGTACCACATCTATTCTGTCATAGGTTCATGTTGAGCTACCTATATATGTGTACAGGAATTCTGGTAACTTAGCAGTTACAAGTAGGGCTGCTAGTCTCAAGGTTAACAGTTTAAAATTACCAGCCATTCTATAGGAGGAAGATGAGGCTTTCTCTGCTCTTGTAAAGATAAATAGCCTCTGTATCCCTATGCAGTGTCACAAGGTAGCTATGAGTTGGAACCAACTCCACGGCTTACTACTACTGCCACCATATATGTGTACAGTCCTCAGGTTACTGATGAGCTCCATTCCTGACTGTGTCTTTAAGAATTAGTATAAAAGTTGGACCAGGTGTATAAGGTTCTTATTTAGCCTTACTTTGGTTGGAATGACTGGTGGTTTTGAACTGCTGACCTTGAGGTTAGCTGCCCAACTCCTAACAAATACTCTACCAGAGCTCCTTAGCCTTACTTTGTTCTTGTTGTTGTTATGTGCCATTGATAGGGTTTCCAAGGAGTGGTTGGTGAGCTTGAACTGCTGACATTGTGGTTCAAACCAACTTTGCAGTCCAACGCATTAGCCCACAGTGCCACACCAGAGGCTAGAAGACTTTTCAATGGTTTAAAAGCTGCATGTGTAGCAAGTCAAGGTGTTTGTAATGAGGATTTGGTTTGTAAGGACTGGTTTTTGAATCAGTTCATTTAATGACAAGTAGGAGTCCTGGTGTGGTGCCCCAGGATAAGTGCTTGATAGAACACAAAGTCAGTGTGAACTGCAAGGTCTGAGGATCAAACTCACCAGCCGCTCCTTGGAAACCCCATACAGGATTGCTATGCGTCTGAACCAACTAGATGGCACTTAAAAAACAACAATGACAGGAGTTGTCTATAACTTGGCAACTTGAGGACTGCCTGTTTTTAAATTCGTTCCCTTTCAACCTCTTTACTATCCCTTTAATCCAAACTGTAATAATCCTTCACCTCCTTCCTGTTTTATTGTATTAGACTTCTCACCGGACTTTTGCCTTTCTAGTCTGTTATTGAAAACAGTGTAAGTCAGGTAAGGTTATTACTATTTTCTGAAAACCTGCCACTGATTCTGCATCTCACACTAAACTGAAACCACAGTCATTCAGTATCATGACTTTCAACTACCTCATCACCAGTCTCTTCTCTAACCTTATGGCCTTATTGTTCCCTGCTCACTCACTCTGCTCTGAAATTCTTCTTGTTTCTGGAAAGCACCAGCACTCTCACATTGTAGGACAGGAGCACTTATGTGCTCCTTACTTATCTTCCCTGCAAATACATATGTAAGTTTTTATGTTATTTTTCATTGAGCTTGTTCTTGATGATACTGTTTAAAATTGATAACTTGTTAGCCTTCCAAAAGAGCTCTGAATTATTTCATATGACTCTCTATCTATCCATAGTCCTTGTAACTCCCAACAAACAAATAATTTTAAAAATGGTCATAGCAGTGAATCAACAGGGAGCTACCAGAAAATCAAATGGGATTCAGAAGAGTATGTGGAAGGAGGGATATCATTACTGGCATCAAATGGATCTTGGTTGAAAGTAGAAAGAACCAGAAAGATTTTTACCTATGCTTTATGAAAAGACATTTCATTATGTAAAATATAATAAACAATGGGTAACATTGTGAAGAATGGGAATTCCAGAACACTTAATTATGAACATTTGAATTATGGTTTTGGTGAAGAAAAGATGGCATAATTTTGTCTCTCATACTTTGGGTATGTTGTCAGGAATCTGCAGTCCCTGAAGAAGGATATCATGGTTGGTAAAGTGGACGGTCAATGAAAAAGACCTTCAAGGAGATTGACTGTAACAGTGGCAGTAACAATTGGCAATGACTTTGAGTATGGCATAGGATCAGGCGATGCTTCCTTCTGATGGGCATAGTGTGTTTGAGTTGGAACTAACTTGAAGGCACCTAACAAGAACAGCAACAACAACATTGTAGACATTCTTGTAATATATATATAAGTGTGTGTATATATATATATAATTTACAGGGCAGATCATCAATTTTACATTCAACAAATCATATACGTTGTTTCATTACAATGATTATAATCCCTTCCATGTACCATCAGTTAACAGCATTTCTCTCTATTCATTTTAGCTCTTTTTATTTTTTTTTAAACACTCAGGCATATATAATAATTTACACCACCAAATGGCACATTCTGCAAGTCTGCCTCCTGGCCGCCAGCTCTCAGTTCCTCTCTTTCCATGAATCTAGAATCCTCAGCTGCTCCCTCTCTCCATGTTCCCTTTCTGCCTCCATCGCTGATGTCACTGCTTCTCTGGATAAGGTCCCACATTCCACTTGTGCTCTTCTCCCTTGATGGTCCTAGGGTCCTCTGTTTTTTGACTGTAAGATGAACTACTCCCCCGTTTTTGTTACAAAAATTCTACCTTTACAATTATGACAGTCACAATCTTTCATGGTAACAATTACTCACTATTGAATGATAAGAATTTTATCCCCATCTTCATGTAATATTTGTTGAATGAAAGAATTAGTTCTCTTAGGAAAGCATTGACACAGATGTATCTACTTTGGAATGGGAGATGGATTTCACATTCCCAACCCTTGGCCTCAGATTCTTAATTCCTTTATGGATCTCATTGTGTATGACTGCCATGGGCTTGAAGGTCTTAAGTTATGCTATTATCCCTTACCATTCTGATTCAGTTATGGGCAGAGAATTTTATAATAAGATCCCAGAGCCAAATAAAGCCAAATGTCTTAGACTGAGTTTGCTAGAGAAGAAAAGCCAGTGAAGAGTGTTGGCTCATACAATTCTGGAAGCTGGCAAGTTCCAAATATGTGGATGAAGCAGCAGGCTAAAGACTTCTCTTGATTCATGCAGTTGTAGGAGCTGATGAACCCAAGAGCTACAGCTCAGGCAATAGGCTGTTGACTCATAGGATTGCAGAAGGTACTTAATCCAAAATCTGTAGACTTGGCAGATGTAGACTGCTGGTTCACATCCCAAGAACCAGAGGTCAGAGGATGACAACATAAATGTAGAATGAAGAAAGAGCATGAACTTTACCAGAAGAACATCCACATAGATCAGATGCAGGCCACATCCTGTGGAAAATCCCCTTCTAGTAGTTTGGCTTACATCGAATCACAAGACAAGAGCAAGAATGATTACATAATATCTGTCAAATCACAGAAACATAGTCTAGCAAAGATGACACATAAAGTTAACAATCACAATCCACCTCCTGTCAACTTGGCACCTGTACAAATCTCCTTAGATGATACATAATCACTAAATAAAGATAATTATAAAGCCATACAACTAACATGTGTACAACTGAAAATGCATTAGCCCCATTGACATTTTATATTGTGAATGAGTAATAGATTCTATTGCTTGTTGTTATTAGGTGATCTTGAGCTAGTTTTGACCGTATCATGGCTCTGGAATACCCATTTTTCACACTGTTAGCCATAGTTTGTCATGTTCTACACAGCTGAAAGTCTTTCATAGTCAATAAAGAACAAATAGACATCTTTCTGATATTTTCTGCTTTCAACTGTGATCCATGTCATCTTCTGAATCCAACTTAAATTTGCACAGTTCCCTGTCAATGTATTTTTTGCAACTGTTTTTGAATTATTGTCTGCAAAAATTTACTTGCATGTAGTATTAATGATATTGTCTGATGATTTCTGCATTCCATTAGGTCATCTCTCTTTGGAATGGTCACACATATGGAGATCTTCTAATCAGCTGGACAGGTAGTTGCCTTCCAAATTTCTTGGCATAGATGGGTGAGCGCTTCCAAGGCTGCATCAGTGTGATGAAAGATTCCAATTTGTATATCGTCAATTCCTGGAGTCTTGCTTTTCACCAAGGCTTTCAGGGTGGTTTGGGCTTTCTCCTTCAGTACCATTGATTCTTGATCTTAAGCTATGTATTGAAATGATTGAACGTTGACTATCACTTTTGGGTACTGTGTGCATTCCTTCCATCTTCTCTTGATGCTTCTGCCCATTCATATTTTTTTCCACTTCAATGCTGCAAGTGGAGGCATGAAACTTTTCTACAATTCTTTCAGCTTGAGAAATGCTGAGAATGTTCTTCCCATAACTCCTAGTAAGAATCTAGGAATCTCTTACAGTAGTACTATATAACTAAGACACTTGCTTAATATAAAAACTTGTATATATCAGAAAGTAAAAGTGTCTCTTCATTCAATAATATGTCTCTTTCAAATGTTACTGCTTATATCTATTTATAAGAAGTCCTAGTGGCTTCTTATAGATACAAATAGATATAAACAGTAAAATTTGTTGCCAAATTGAAATGAGGGTTTGCCGCCTGTCACTGTAGTCAATCACAGAGAAGGGGAGAGATCCAATCCAAGCTTTATTAACAGAAAGCCAGCAGGCTCTGGAGGACAGACAGAATAATGTCTCAAGACCATCCTGTCTATTATGAAGAACAGGTACATTATATAGAGTAAGTTATATTTGGATGTACACTTCATCTATCCTAAAATGAAGATAGCATTCTTTGGGAAAAGGAAACAATAAATCAATATACTTCCTCAAACATTTGACCTTTTGGGTCTCAGCTGCTTAATTCCTGAGATAACTATCTGGGCGGGTTTAAGCATATCCTATTCTCCTTTTCCTGCTCTCCTTCTAGGACCATAAGGTCTTCTTAGCTAATTTATAAACTTCCTCATTTGCAGGGTCCTCATTTGAGACTTAAAGACTAAACCGACTGCGTTTTGTTTAGGTCAGTAGATCCATGCTACCACAGTGGATTAAATGATAGACTGTTAACTGCAAGGTAGGCAGTTTGAATACACCAGATCCTTTGTGAAAGAAAGATGAGGTTACCGGTTCCTATAAAAATGTACTACATTTTTGTTTTTGTTTTCAGTCATTCCATTTATTTTCTTAAATTGGTACTTTTGATGACTGCTGGCGACCAGTGCCTTCACAAATGTACTTGAAATAGTGTTTTCTCTTATAATAAACTAATCCTAATGACATATTTGGAGTCTTGGTGTGGCACTGTGGGCTAATGTGTCAGACTGCAAAGTTGTTTGAATTGCAAGGTCGATAGTTCAAGCTCACCAGCTGTTCCTTGGAAACCCTATACAGGGTAGCTATGCATCGGAATCAACTCCACAGCACTTAACAACAACAACAATAACACATTTAGAGTCTTGATGTGATGCTGTGGGTTAATGGCTGGACTGCAAGGTTGTTTGAACTTCAAGGTCGGTGGTTCAAGCTCACCAGTTGCTCCTTGGAAACCCTATACAGTGTGACTATGAGTCGGAATCTACTCGACTGCACTTGAACACCACCACCAACAATAATGACATATTTGGACTTCTAGTGTAGCACTTTAATTAATTGCAGGACTGCAAGGTGGGTTTGAACCACAAGGACGTTGGTTCAAACTCACCAGTTGCTCCACAATAACCCTATACTGGGTCGCTATGGGTCAGAACTGACACCATGGCACTTAACAACAACAATAATTACATACTTAAATGTATATATGAGTAAAGTGCCTGGTTGTATAGTAACTAACGGCATACCCCAAAGATGAGTCAAAAAGAAAATCTTTTTTCATGCCAATCACAAACAAGAATGAAATCTTTCCAAACTGGGACAGGTTATATCTGAAAGAAAGCCTAGATGAGCTAAAAACCAAACCAAACTCTCCCCTCCTCACCCCCAGAAAAAACAAACTGCAAAGCCTAGGTCCTCATTCTTTTTCTCTTGTCGCATCCCCCGTTTTGCCCATTTTCCACACCCACACAGTCAATTCAGGTGTAACCTGTTTAAAGTCAACTCCAAGTGCATACAGAAGCAGTGAGAGAAAAGAGGGGAGAGGCTGGGGCTGCTGAAACTGAGGAGGTGGGGAAGAAGGGGGCTGCCTGGGTTGCCTTGGCAATACACAGAAGAAAGTAGAGGGGGAGAGATTTATATGCTGGAGATAATTGCATTTGCTAATTGCATTCTATTGTGCTGACCTACCTACTTCCCTTGTTCATTCTGAATCACTAAGCAGATCCAACTGTTTCTCTAAGCGGTGTGTCCCCTCTTCACGTAATTGTAACCTCTCTCTGAGTTCCTGGACTCAGCACTATAATGCTACTTTGGGGAAGGCATTGGGAATAACTCTGGTACAGGGGATAGCTCTGGTGTAGCTGACTGTGAGGTGTTAGAAATCCTGTAAGAAAAAAAAAAAAATCTCTGCTGGAGTGCGGAGAATTGTTTTCCTTCTCAACCACTGCATGGATTTACAACTAAAGAAAATAGGTGATAATCGAGATAACATAAATCTTAAACTTCCCAGTTAAATGCAGGTCGCACATGATTCACAAACAAACAAAAAGCTGAGTAGTTCCCACTTTTGTGTATTTTCTGTTGGATGAGTGCCTGAACACAGAGCTTTGAGATTTATTTCCTTGCGCCCCCTGGTGGGAATGTGATTTAATTACAATAAGAATCCGAGTGTGCATATTTAAACATCATCTAGTGTGATATTCTGGTGTGAAGTTGTGGGTTAATGCGTGGGACTGAAAAGTCGGTTTCAAAGGCAAGGTCGGCGGTTCAGGCTCACCTATTCGCTCCTCGGAAGCCTTATAGAGGGTCCCAATGGATTGATACAGACTCTACGGGCACTAAACAACAGCCCTTCCTCAGTGACCTGAAATACCAGTTTACAACACTGTTTGCCATGAGATAAAAATCAGCAAACAATGCAACGTATGCAGTTTTAATAGCTATGTGAACAAGTTCTTAAAGTAGGCATCTTAAAGTAAACTACATACATATGAGAGTGATTTTAAAATTCATGGAAAATGTCCATTATCTTTCAATTCAATTTTTCCATTAATTTTTTTTTTAAGTTCTTGGGCATTCCAATACATATGTACATATATATAGATATATAGATATAGATACAGATGTAGATAGATAAAGGAGCTCTGGTAGCGTAGTGGTTACGAATCGGGCTGCGAACCTTAAGGCCAGCAGTTCGAAACTACCAGCCGTTCAGCGGGAGAAAGATGAGGCTTTCTGCTCCCGTAAAGATTTACAGCCTCTGAAACCCTGTACAGGGTCGCTATGGGTCAGAACTGACTGACTGGAAGGCACTTAACAACAACAATAGATATAGATATATAGCTATAGATAGATACACAGATTTAGATAGGTAGATAGATAGGTTGTTGTTAAGAGACATTGTGTCAGTTGTGACTAATAGCAACCCTGTATAGAGTTTCGATGAAGCAGCTGGTGGGTTTGAACTGCTGACCTCATGGTTTGCATTTCTACGACACAACCAGTAGTGAACCTACAGCACACCAGAGTCCATATAAAGATCATATATATGTTGTTGGAGTCCTGGTGTGGTGATATAGCTTAATCATCGCACTGCTAATCACAAGGTTGTTAATTGAAATCCAACAGCAACAACTCAGAAACCCTACACAGGGTCACTGTGAGTTGGAATTGACTGGATGGCAGTTACCAACATATATGTATTTTTGTTGTTATATGCCATAGAGTCAATTGGTACCTTGTGTTTCTCAGTCCAGTGCTTATCCTACAGAGCTACACTAGGAATCCATAGTCAATATATAAGATCTAAAGTTAGCTGCTCATGGTATTTTATTTTAGTCATACTCATTAGTTCCCTTTGGTTTCCTGTATAAAGAAGACCTAAGAAAAAGCCTTTATCTGTTCTACAAATATTTTTGTTTACATGATTTTACATGTATGTGAATTAAAACTTTGCTATCATGAGTTGTTTCATCTGTACTAATTTTCTTAAGAGCAAGATTTTCATTCAGCTCTAATTCTACCATTGAAACAAAAGCACTTTTTTTTAAAAACCTAGTACCTCTGTATTTTCAAGCAATGACACATTTCACTGCTCCAAGCAAAATTTGGCTCCTTTAAGGCAGTAAAAGGCAGATCAGGCAGTCTCTAGGCTGGTTGGTGTCTATCATCCTGTTTTGCATTTGGTCATAAAATATGGCAGATTTACTTGAGTGGAAAAGTCTTTCATGGAAACATTTAGTCACTGCACACACTGAAAAAGCATTCCCTGCAAAAGAACAGACTCCTCACCATTGCTAGTCCTTAGCTTCACATCAGTGAATTTCCCTTTCACATGCATAGGATTTCCTCCCAATTATTAGTGGGGAGGAAAAAGAATAAGACTTTGGATGGTATCCCTGATGATTTTGGATTTGCTAAAAATACATCTTCACAATTGAAGACTATGTAATGCTGAAAACATATTATTTTTCCATTAATACATAGGTGAGTCAAAAATTATCCACACTTTGATTGTATTAAAACCCTTGTTTGTCCACATCGACAGCTGATGACAACATTGAGAGTGCACGTGAAATTATTCTGTCAAATAGATGTGTGACAGTGAATTATGTGGCAGATCATTTGCAAATAAACCAGACTTTTTCTATAAATTAATCCATGATAGACTTGGATTTGGGAAACTTTGTGCAAGATGAAAACTTAAACAGCTCGTGGAAGAGCAGAAACAGAAGCGCTTGGACTTCTGAAAACAAAATTTGGGTTGATACTCAAAGTTTATTTTAAACAATTGTTGCTGGTGATGAGATATGGATTCATCCCTATGGGCCTGAGAATAAACAACTGAGTATGAAAAGGAAACAAGTTCAATTGCTGATCAAGAATAAGTTCAAAAGTCAACCATCAGATGGAAAATTAATGCTGAAATCTTTCTGGGATGCTCAAAGGCCAGTACTGCAATACTATCAGGAAAGAGGTTCAACAATCAACAATGTTCATTACTGTGAAATGCTCACTGAAGAAACGAAGGCTAAACTATGAATTAAATGCAGAGGACTGTTATCCAAGGGCATTATGATCTTTCATGACAATGCGTGTCCACACACCTCTGCCCACACTGTTGACAATCTGCAAAAGGTGTTTTGAGGTGTTAAAAGATTCTACCAGGAATCCTGATCTTTCTCCATTGGACTTTCACCTGTTTGGTCCCCTGAAAGCAGTTCTTCAAGAGCAAAGATTCACCTGTGATGAAGTGAAGACAGGTGTTTTCATGACTTACAGTTCAGCCTAAAACATTTTTTAGTAAGGAATAGGAAAGTTTGTTGATAGATGGACAAAGTGTATTGAAAAACAAGGTGGTTATGTAAAAAATGATGTTTGGATAATTTTTTTACTCACTTTTGTAATTATTTACTTTGCTTCTTGAGCTGTTCAGATCTTTTACTTCTTCATTTCTTCCATTTGCTTTAACTTCTCTACACTCAACAGCAAGTTTAAAGTCTCATTTTACATCCACTATGTTTTTTTCTTTCTTTCCCCTCTTTTTAATATCCTTTTGCTTTCTTCCTGTATGATGTTCTTGATGTTATCCCACAAGTCTTCTGGTCTTCATTCGTTAGTGTTTAATGTGTCAAATCTGTTCTTGAGATGGTCTCAATCTTCAAGTAGGATATGTTCAAGATCATATTTGGTTCTCTTGAACTTGTTTTCATTTTCCTCAGGTTTAGCCTGAACTTGCATATGAACAACTGATGGTCTTTTCCACAGGCTGCCACTGGCCTTGTTTTGCCTGATGATATGGAGCTTTTCCACCGATGCTTCTGACAGATGTAGTCAATTTGATTCCTGCATATTCCAGATATTGTGGTCATTATGTATAGTTACCTTTTATGTTGTTGAAGAAAAAGGTAATTAAGTCATCAGTCTTGCAAAATTCTATCATGCTATCTTTAGCATCATTTCTATCACCATGGCCATATTTTTAAATTACTGATCCTGCCTCTTTATTTTCAATTTTTATATCCCATTCACCAACAATTCTCAATACATTTGGATTGCATGCTTGATCAATTTCAGACTGAAGAAGTTGGTAGAATTCTTCAATTTCATCATCATTTGCTTTAGTGGTTGATGCATAAATTTAAATAATAGTGATATTAACTCATCACTATTCTATGGTTATAATCCTATCACAGACAGCATTTTACTTCAAGACAGATCCTGAAATGTTCTTTTTGATCATGAATGCAATACCACTTCTCTTCAATTTGTCATTCTCAGCATAGTAAACCATATGATTATATAGTCTAAATTGTCCAATGCCATCATTTTAGCTCACTTATACCTAGGAGCTCTGGCAGCATAGTGGTTATGAATCGGGCTGCTAACCTCAAGGGTGACAGTTCGAAACTACCAGTGGTTCTGCAGGAGAAAAATGAGGCGGTCTGCTCCCGTAAAGATTTACAGCCTCGGAAACCCTTTGTAGGGTCGCTATGAGTTGGAACCGACTCCGTGGTACGTAACAACAATACCTAGCATATACATCTTTATCCATTCATTTTCATTTTTGACAACTTCCAATTTTTCTAGATTCATACTTCATACATCCCATATTTTAATTATTAATGGATATTTGCAGCTTTTTATCCTCCTTTTGAGTTGTACCTCATCAGCAAATGAAGGTTCCAAAGTCTTCATTTTCTTCATGTTATTATGGTCAGGTCTGCTTTGGAGTGGCAGCTCTTCCCCAGACATATTTTGAGTGACTTCCAACCTGCGGTTTCATCTTGCAACATTCTGGTTCTATTCATAATATGTTTATCTTCTGATAGTATATCCGACAATGTTCCACTGCTATTCAGAAGTTTCAGTGCCTAAACTTTCAGAAGTAAACCCCTCCTTCTTCCTAATCAGTCCTAGTCTGGAAGCTCCACTGAAACCTGTCCATTACGGGTGACCCTGTGGATATTTAAAATACTGGTTACATAGCTGCCGGAATCAGAGGGATACACAAGCCACCACAGTATGACTAACTGGCAGATTAGTGGTGGCCATTTTCTTTAATTAGCAAGTTGCAGAGACTCTTCTGACATTCGCTTGTGTTATTTAAATGACATTTACTTTTCCTCATGGATGATGTTCTTGATGTCATTCCACAGCTCCTCTTTTCTTCTGCCATTAGTGTTTAATGCATCAAACTTGTTGTTGAGATGGTCTCTAGATTCAGGTATGATATATTCAAGGACATATTTTGGATCTCATGGACTTGTTTTCATTTTCTTCAAATTCATCCTGAACTTGCCTATGAATAATTGATGATCTGTTTCACAGTTGGTCCCTGACTTTATTTTAACTGATATTGTGCTTCTCCATTGTCTCTTCCCACAGAAGTAGTCAGTTTGATTCCTGTGTATTCTGTGTGGTGAAGTCCACTTGTTAAGTTGCTGAACATGATGTTGAAATCAGGTAGCTGGCCTTGCGAATTCTATCATTGATCTCTAGCCTCATTTCTATCACTGTTCATATTTTGCGACTACCAGTTCCTCCTATTTATATCCAGTTTTCACATTTTATTCATCTGTAGTTATCAAGGCATCATGATTGTGTGTTTGATCAAAAGAATTTGATAGAATTCTTCAATTTCATCAACTTTGACTTTGGTGGTCTGTGTGTAAACTTGAATGATAGTGTGTAAATTTGAATAATAGGCCCTGAGATGGGAAAGAGCCTGAGTTTTCAATAACAGAAGGGACAGCAATGTTGCATAAGAATATTGATTTATGTTACATTGGGACAAGGAGCTCTGGTAGCATAGTGGGTACAAATTGGGCTGCTAACCTCAAGGTCGGCAGTTCGAAACTACCAGCCATTCCACAGGAGAAAGATAAGTCTTTCTGTGCCCGTAAAGATTTACAGCCTCAGAAACCCTGTACAGGGTCACTATGAGTTGGAACCAACTCCATGGTACTTAACAACAACAACAACACATTGGGATAGTATAATAAAATGATAGGCAATAGGAAAATAAAAGTGACTTTTATTCTAAAAGCAGTGGGAAGATATTGAAAGAATTTAGGCATATAGAAAGAATTCTGTTATTTTGTTGCTAATATCTAACACTTCTAGTTAAGAGCAATCTTGATTAAGCAATACTAATTAAGAAGGAGAGATCAACCATGAGGCTACTGCATTTGTCCAGGAAAGTGAAATTGGAGGTAAGGTTAGGAACAACAGAGAAGATAGAAGTGGAGAGGTTCTAGCTGTATTTTGGTGATTAAAAGTGACAAAACCTATTGATGAACAGGATTATGGGAAAGAATAGAAAGAAAATTATCAAGGTTAATTGCTAAACTGAAATTGATGCCATTTCATGAAGGATAGAATGAAAAGAAAGTTTGAGGGGAAAATAGTAAGAATTCTGATATGAATATGTTAAATATGATGGATTTTAGATATTCAATGAAGAGGTCATGAGTCTACAGCTCAAAAGTAAGATAAGAATTAAGAACAGATTTCTAAACTAGTGGTGCTTGGGCACCATTTGATGCCAAACATAGTATTTTATTTTGTTTTTTAAATACCACCAGCATTTAAAAATCAAGAGACATCACACAGACATGAGACCTGTTAACTAATAGCTACATTCTCTCCTGACACGAAGTCACCTGTAGATAAGCTGTACCTGTGTCCCTTTATGGGGTTTATGTTCTTCCATTTACTGTAGTCTCCATTACTCCTTGTGATATTAATGATATTGTCTGATGGTTTCTGAATTCTGTTGGGTCTTCTCTCTTTGGAATAAGCCAATCATTTGGCCAGATAACTGTATTCCAAATTTCTTGGGATCACTGAGTGTCTCCATGGCTGTATTAATTTGTTGAAAGATTTCAATTTGTATTCCATTAGTTAAACATCAACCATTTGTTTTGGGTGCAAAGATGTGACCCAACAAAATTAGGAAATCATTGGACAATATCATTAATATCACATGCAAGTAAAATTTTGCTAAAGATAATTCAAAAAGTAATATAATAGAGCACTGAAGGGAACTGCCAGAGGTTTGAATTCTGTTCAGGCAAGGACGTGGAATGAGAGATGTCATTACTGATGTAGATAGTCTGAGAAGCTGGGTTATATGAAGTAGAATGTGGCATCAGGTTTGGAGGAAAATTCTAACAACCTTCAAAATGCAAATGATACAATCTTGCTTTCTGAAAGGACTTAAAATATTAATGAAGATAAAAGACTACAGCCTTTAGTATAATTGTACCTCAGTGTAAAGCAAACAAAAATCCTCACCACTGGATCATTAGGACATGATAAATGGAGAAAAGATTGAAGTTGTCAAAGACTTACATCCAGTATCAACATTCATGAAAGCAGCAGTCAAGAAATAAAACGATATTTCTCATTAAGCAAATCAGCTGCACCAAATACCTTTTAAACGCTTTTTTTTTTTAATTAAAAAAAATTTTTTTTTAATTTTAAAAATACTTTTTAAACACTTTTTAAAGTGTCCAAGAACAAAGATTTCAGTTTGAGGACGAAAGTGTGTCTGACGCACGGCATAATGTTTTCAATTGTATTTGAATCATGGTATTTCAATAGTATGTCCTGGTATTTTCAAAACCACATGTATTTGAAAGTTGGACAATGAATAAAGAAGACCATAGAATAATTGAGGGATTTGAATTATGGTATTGGAGAAGAATATGAAAAGTACCAGGGACTACTAGAAGAACAAACAAATCTATGTTGGATGAAGTATAGCCATAATGCTCCTTAGAAGATAGTATAGTAAGACTTCATCTTTCATACTTTAGACATGTTATTAAGAGAGAACAATCCCAGGTGAAGGACATCATGCAGATAAAGTGGAGAGTTGGTAAAAAAAAAAAAAGGAAGACCCCAATGAGATGGATTGGTAGAATGGAAGCAGCAATGGGCTCAAGCTTAATAGTGATTATAAGGATGGTGCAGGATGGGGCAATATTTCGTTCTGATGTGCATAAGGTCACTATGGGTCTGAAGACTCTGCAATCCCTAATAACAACAACAACATCCATCACTCCTAGTTGTCTGCTCCATAATGAGGCTGAGTCAGTTGCCATTGATACATTTTTTTTTATTCAAGTAGAAAAATATTTGTTAACTCATGTCTATGTACTAAATAACTGTGAAGATACTCCTTTACTTATTTTTAGCCTTCTTTACTTATTTCCAGCCTTTTTTATTCACTTGTTTACTGTTGAGCATATATAGGCACCTAAGACTGGGACACCTCAAATAAATACAATTCTAAAGCATGGAAGTGAATGGTAATAAAGACAGAGGTGAGAAGAGTTCAAGATTTTGACACTTCTAAATGGTGTGCATCTTCCCGACATGCATATTACTGTGCTGGATTGTCAGAGACTTTCAGGAGATGAACAAGTAGAGTACAAAAAGAGAAAGAGAAGATGACAAGAAGACAAGACAAAAATAGCACAGAAAATTGTATGGGAATATTCTCAGAATGGATGGAAAAAATGTAGTTAAATAGCAACAAAACAAAAACCAATGAAACAATCCCTCAATGTCTCTTTCAGATACATTGAAGGATGACGACAGTAAAATTTTATCATGGTCATTAAACTTTAGAAAACTCAGTCTTGCTTTTAAGCATAATGAAAGTACATGCAGTTCTGACCATCAACTATTCTAGAAATAAAAATGATCGTACCACCATCATTTATATGCTGTGTATTCAGCAAATATGTTTCTACACTTCAAATTTATAAAAAATGTGACTGCCCCTAGACAGTGTAAGATAAAGAAATGGCTTTCATAGGACACATGTTTCAACTTATTTCCATTACCTGCCTGTGTGGGGCATCAAGCTTCAATAATGTCTTGGAATTAGAGCAGCATATTCAAGATATAGTGTAAATATTCTACTTTGGCATGCCACACATTTATAGCACTTGAATATGATTTTACAGTTATCTATCACCAGTGTAATAAAAGTGAGTACAAACATCAAGTGAATAGCTATTTGCAGATAATAAAATAGCTAACAAGATAGTTACATACTGATTTGGGTATATGTATCCATTAGTGCATCATTTGAAAAACTGTTGGTATTCATTTATTAAATAGATATCAGAAAAAGATATATGAGCAGGAGAAAGCAGTGAGTCATATCTGACTCAAATGTTGCTTCCTATTATTACTCAGAAATAATAACTACTTAGGACAGTTGTATTTTTCAGTTCTTATAAAAATGCGTTGCCATCTTAACAAAAATGTTTTCCTACTATGGGAAACATTTCTTCTTTGTCTTTCTTTAAATAATATTATATATATTATATACATATATACATGTGTAGTTATATTTACACTCTTCTTCCCACACCCATTTATCCTGTGTGTTTACTCATGGTCACCATTATTGCAAGATTGTGTATGTAATATCATTTAACTTTGCTGCTTTAACACCTGAACTCCTCCCAATGCTTTTGACCACCCTTTTTCTTATTGTATACAGTCTTCCCTTTCACAGAAAGTAACACACGTGTACTCTCTAGCTAGTAACTACCCTTTACTTCCTATCCCATCTCTATTGTTGTTGGTAGTTGTTTTGAGTCAGCTCCAACTCACAGCAACTCTGCACAACAGAATGAAACATTGCCTGATCCATTGCCACCCTCAACATTGTTATGCCCATTGCTACTCCACTGTGCCAATCCTCTCTATTTATCATGTTATTTATTGGTCCAGTGGTGAATAAATTTGTTTTCTTAACGTTTCTTTCCATTGAGATGCAATTCCTACTGAAGGCTGTTGTCTTTGATCTTCACCAGTTAGTATCTTTGCTTTTAGTAAGCAATGTTGTATCATCTGCATATCATAAGTTATTAAGGAGTCTTCTTCCAAGCCTTATGACACATTCTTCTTATAATCCAGCTTCTTGGACTATAGGTTGAATAAGTATGGTGAAAGAATAAACACTGGCAGACACGTTTCCTGATTCAGTATGCCATTCTTCTGTTTAAACAATGGCCTCTTTGTCTATGTATAGGTTCTTCATTAGCATAATTTATTGTTTTGGAATATCCATTCTTTATAATGTTGTCCATAGCTTGTCATGATCCATGCAGTTGAAAGGCTTCACATAGTCAATGAAACACAGGTAACCATCTTTCTGTTATTCTCTGTTTTCAGCCAAAATCCATTTTACATCAGCAATGATACTCCTTATTCCACATCCTCCTCTAAATCCAGCTTGAACGTCAGGCAGTTCCCTCAATGTAATGCTGTAGCCACTTTGAATTATGGTTAGCAAAATCTTACTTGCATGTGATATTAAAGTTATTGTCCGATGATTTCTGCATTCCATTGTGTCACCTCTCTTTGGAATGGCCACAGATATGGATCTCTTCCAGTCAGTTGGCCACGTAATTGTCTTCCAATTTTTTTGCCATAAATCAGTGAATGCCTCCAGTGCTTCATCAGTTTGTTGAAAAATTTCAATTTGCATTCCATCAATTCCCAGAACTTAGTTTTTGTCAATGCCTTTAGTATGCCTTGGACTTCTTTTAGTACCATTGGATCTTGATCATATGTTACCTCTTGAAATGGTTGAACATTGACCGTTTCTTTTTGGTACAGTAAATCTGTGTATTCCTACCATCTTCTTTTGTTTCTTTCTGAATTATTTACTGTTTCATCTATAGAATCCTTCAATATTGCAAGTCAAGGCTTGAGCTTTTTCTTCAGTTCTTTCAGCTTGAAAATGCTCAGTGTGTTCTTTCCTTATAGTTTTCTGACTTCAGGTCTCTGTTCATTTCATATGATACTTGACTTTGTCTTCTAGAACTGCCCTGTGAAATTTTCTGTCCAGCTTTACTTCTTCATTTCTTCCATTTACTTTAGCATCTCTATCCAGGATGTCAAGTTTTGGAGTCTTTTCAGACATTCATTTTGGTATTCTCCATCAGTCTTGTCTTTTTTTTTTTTTTTTCAATGTTTTATTGTGAATTATGTGATAGTTTACAGGGGAGAATATTAGTTTTACATTCACCCTATCATATATCGTTTCATCGTCATGGTTACAATCCCCTCCATGCATCATCAACCAACCAAACCTTCCCCCCGGTCTTCAGCACACAGTCGCTCTCCCTCTCTGGATCTAAAGTCCCCAGCTGCTCCATTGCTCCACGTCATTGTCTCTGCCTCCATCTCAGGCATTGCTGCTTCTCTGGCTCTTCTCCGTTGATGATCCTAGGTACCTCCGCTCCTAGACTGAAAAGTTAATCCCTCCTCTCCTTGCTATAAAACGTCTACCTTTACATTTCCAACCCTTAGAATCAGTCCTGATAACAATTATTCACTATTGTATCACAAGAGACCCATCTGCATTTCATTTCATCAGCTCCGCCTAGACAGATTGGGTAGTACTCCCTGGAGATTCTGCCTTCCTCCAGGCCCCCTGGCTCTAGGTTCCCTCTTGAAAGCTTGTAAGCCAGTCATTTCTTGCCTTTGTAGCCCCTCCTCCCCCATTTTGGGTAACCAGTGTCCAAGTTGCCCATCCCTGTCTACTCTGTGTGTGGAGGGGGTTGGGATGATTCTTGCAGTAAGGATTTGTTCCCTCTTTTTAGTTACTGCATCCATAGGTGTAGGTCAAGTTCATCAAATTGTATCAGATTACTCTTTTTTTCCTCTTCTCTCTTCTTCTGGTTGAGCTCTGATCATCCAGTCATTGAAGTCAGGTCAAGTGGGTATTATCTGCAAGTGTGTGTGTTCTTGTGCATATGCCCTCTCTTTTTATTAGCTGCACGCTTCACTCTCCACATTGTAGGGCTTAGCTCACCACTTCATTGCTGTTTTTCCCTCACTTTCCCTTATAGGTGATGAGCGTGGTTACCAATTGGAGCGTGTATTCCCATTGAGTCTTATTCTTGGAAGGGGGTTTGCACTGAGGGGACCCGACCACTTGCCTTGATGTTTCCTGGGCAAGCAACTTGTTTGTTCTTGTAGTAACAGTCCATCTGCCTCTATTGTTTTGTATTTTTCCTGTAGGTTTTTCTTACAAGAAGTATCTTCTGTTCTTCTAGCTGCTCCAGGCTGGTTTGCTCGTCCTTTCAAGGGGAAATTTCCCATCTCTGGAGATCTGAGTGTGGTTTCAGTCCTGTCTTTTTAAATGACCTTTTGCTTTCTTCCTGTATGATGTTCTTGATGTCATCCCATAACTCTTGTGGTCTTCAGTCATTCATTGCTAATGCATCAAATCTGGCCTTGAGCTGATCTCCAAATCCAGGTTGGATATAGTCAAGGTCATTTTTTGGCTCTGTGGACTTGTTTTAATTTTCTTCAACTTCAGCCTGAACTTGCATATGAGCAAGTGATAGACTTCCAGTCTGTCCCTGACCTTGTTTTGACTTATGATATAGAACTTTTCAACCGTCTCTTCCCACAGATGTAGTCAGTTTAATTTCTTGGCACACCATTTGGTGAGGTTGATGTGTATAGTCATCTTTTATGTTGTTTAAAAATGTATTTACAATGAATAAGTCATTTGTCTTGCAAAATTCTATCATGTGATCTCTAGCATAATTTCAATCACCAAGACCATATTTTCCAACTACTGTTCCTTCCTCTCTGTTTCCAATCTTTGCATTCCAATCACCAGTAATTATCAATACATCTTGATGGCAAATTTGATAAATTTCAGACTGAAAAAGTAATTTATTGCTGTTAAGTTTTGTCAATTCCGTTCTGTCTCATAGTGACCTGTATAGAGTTTCTGAGGAGTTACTGGTGAATTTGAACTGCTAAACTTGCAGTGCAAACCAGTTTTGTGGTCTTGTGCTTATCCTACAGTGTCACAAAAGGACTCCTGAAAAAAAACCCAAAAAAACCTAGCAGATTTCTTCAATTTCACCATTGGCTTTACTGGTTGCTGCGTAAATTTGGATAATAATGCTATTTATTAACTGTAGTGCATCTTTCTTATAGGTGTGTGGGTATTATCCTATTACAGACAACATGAGTTGAAACATTAATAAAATTGTGAGGATGGTGCAGGACCAGGCAGTGTTTAGTTCTGTTGTGTTTAATATTCTATGAAAGAAAATCAACTCCACAGCACCTAACAACAAATAACAACAATAGTAGCTTAAGAAAACAAAGTAAAATATTATTATGAAATAACATTGAGTTAGAAAACTAAAACAGAACAGGCTGAAAGGACTGAAAAAAAGTATTCAAGCCTCAAGCTGCAGTACTGAAAGATTCTGTGGGCAAAATATTGAAGGATGCAGGAAGCATCAAATGACAAAGGAAGTGATATACAAAGTCACTGTACCAAAAAGAAGTAGTTAACTTTCAACCATTTCAGGAGGTAGAATATGATCAAGAACCAGTGGTATTGAAGAAATAAGTCCAAGCTGTACTGAAAGTATTCGGGAAAAACATGCTTCAAGGAATTGATAGAGTACCAATTGAAATGTTTAACAAACAGATGCAATGCTGGAGACCATCACTAGTTTATTCTAAAACATTTGGAAAACAGCTACCCGATCAACCAATTGGAAGAGATACATTATTTGTGCACATTCCAAAGATAGCTGATCCAAAAGAATACAAAAATTACTGAACAATATAATTAATATTACACAGGTAAAAATTTCCTGAAGATAATGAATAAATGGTTACAGCAGTACATTGACAGGGAGCAGGGCCAAGGCCAGGCTGGGAGAACATTGGCATTACACCATCGTTTCATTGCAATAATTACAATCTCCTCCATTCATCATCATTCAACAATATTTGCTTCCATTCCAATTTTTTTTTGGGGGGAGGGGTGTACACAGAAACACTCAGGAATATATAATAATTTAAACAACCAAAGAGCACATTTCCTGACATCCAGTTTTTTGTTTTTTTTTTTTAAATAAAGTTGCTTTCTTCATGCATGATATTCTTGATGTCATCCCACAATTCTTTTGGTCTTTGCTCGTTAGTGTCTAATACATCAAAGCTGTTCTTGAGATGCTCTCTAACCTCAGGTGGGATGTATTCAAGGTTATATTTTGGATCTGGTGAGTCTAATTTTCTTCAGCTTCATTATTAGTTTTAATATGAACAATTCATTTTCTGTTCCACAGTCTCGTTTTGGCTGATCATATTGAGCTTCTCTATTGAATCTTCTCATATCTGTAGTCAGTTTGAAACCTGTGTATTCTGTATGATGAGGTCCATATATATAGTTGCTGTTCATGTTATTGAACAAAAGGTATTTACAACTGATGAGTTTTACAAAGTTCTATCATGTGATTTTCAGTATCATTTCTATTACCAAGGTCATATTTTCCAGCTATTGATTCTTCCTCTTTTTTTCCAGCATTCTCATTCCTATCACCACTAATTATCAATGAATTTTAATTACATGTTTGATCAGTTTCAGATTGAGTAAGTTAGTAGAATTCTTCAATTTTATCATCACTGGATTTTATGGTTGGTGGGTAAATTTTAATATAATCTCATTAGTCGGTCTTACTTGCATTCATAAAGATATTATCCTATTACAGACAATAGTGCATTTCTAGATCTTGAAATACTCTCTTTGATGATGAATGCTACCACAGACAGACATGTGGTTGATAAGCATGATCTTTTCTTCCATTAATATAGACCTCTATTGGTTTCTTGTAGCAGTGTTTTGTAGTTTTCCTTGTATAGGTCTTTTGTGTCTCTGGTTTGATTCATTCTTAAGTATATCACCTTTAGCATGGCTATTTTAAATGATACTATTTTCCAGATTTCCTTTTTAGATCTCTCTTTGTGAGTGTAATAGAATGTTACTAATTTCTGCATGTTTATCTTGTACCCTTCTATATTTCATGAGTTCTAATAATTTTCTCATTGGGTTTTTGGGATTTTTTTATGTATAGGATTATATCATCTACAAATAGAGTTCTACTTCTTTCCCAGTTTAGAAGACTATAATTCCCATTTCTTGCCTTGTTACTCTGACTATGACTTTCAACACAAAATTGAATATTAGTGGTGATAAAGAACATTGTCTCGTTCCTGTTACCAAGGGGAAAACTTCTTTTTTCTCTCCGTTGAGAGAAATATTGGTCAGCTATTTTGTATATATGTCCATAATTATATTTGGTAATGTCCCTCATGTTGTTGTTGTTGTTGTCAGGTGCCATCGAGTCGGAACCGACTCATAGCGACCCCATGCACAGCAGAACGAAACAATGTCCGATCCTGGGCCAACCTCACTACCGAGTCCATCAATGATGCCACCTGGCTGATCCATTTCATTGGGGGTCTTCCTCTTTTTCTCTGACCCTCCACCCTACCCAGCATGACATCCTTCTCCAGCGATTGTTTCCTCCGGACAATATGTCCAAAGTAGGAGAGACGAAGTTTAGCCATCCTGGCCTCCAAGGAGCACTCTGGCTGCACTTCCTCCAAAACAGATTTATTGTCCCTCATATTCCCCTTAAATTTATTTAGTATTTTAGTTATTTAGGATGTTGGATTTTGTCAAATGTCTTATCTGCCTCAATTGATAAGAGTATGTGGTTCTTTCTTTTGGTGGATTATGTTGATTGCTTTTCTAATGTTGAATGATACTTTCATACCTGGTATGAATCCCACTTGGCTATGATGGGTTTTTGTTTGTTTGTTTAATATATTGTAGGATTCTACTAGGCAGGATGTTGTTGAGAATTTTTGCATTTATGTTCATGAGGGATATTGATCTATATTTTCTTTGCCTGGTTTTGGTATCAGGGTTATGATCACTACATAAAATCAATCTGACAGTTTTTCACTTTTCCGTACTCTGGAATAGTTTGAGTAGAATTAGTATCAGTTGACTATTTTTTGGTATCTCTGAATGTTTCATAACATTCACCAGTGAAGTCATCTGGGCTCAGACTTCTTTTTTGTTGGGAATTTTGAATTGACCTGTTCAATTTCTTCTTTTTTTATGGGTTTGTTCAGATTTTCTACTCTAGTGTGTTCAATGTATTTCTAGATATTTGTCCAGTTCTTCTGAATTTTCAAATTTGTTGGAGTACAATCCTTCATCGTATTTTGTTGTTATCCTTTATTTTCTGTTTGTTCTGTTGTGACATCATCCATATCATTTCTTATTTGTACTACTTATATCTTCTTATTTTCATTTGCTAGATTTGTCAGTGACTTGTCTATTTGAATAAACCTTTCAAGGAACCAACTTCTGATCTTATTGATTCTTTCTGTTGTTTTTCTGTTTCATTTATTTCTGGGTGCTGTTGGTTAATGTGCTGGACTGCAAAGTTGGTTTGAATTGCAAGGTTGGTGGTTCAAGCTCACCTCCTCCTCGGAAACCCTATACCGTGTCGCTATTAGGTTGGAATCAAATTGGCAGCACTTAGAAACAACAACAACAATCTTTACTATTTCTTTTTTCTTGTGACTGTAGGGTTAGTTTTCTGACCTTTTTCTAATTATTGGACATGTTGGGTTAAAGTGTTGATCCTGGTTCTTTCTTCTTTTTGGATGAGCACATTTACTGTTATAAATTGCCCTCAGCGCACTACTTTTGTTGTGTCCTGAAGGTTTTGGTATGTTGTGCTGCCATTCTCATTTATTTAAGGAAACTTTTTACTTCATGTTTTAAAATCCTTTATTAGCCAGTGTATTTAAAGTAGGGTGATTCTCAATTTCTATATATTTGATGTTTTTCCTTGATATTCCTATTGCTGATTTCTGATTTTATTGCAATATAATCTGAGAAGCTGCTTTGTAGTATTTTGATGTTTTAAATTTTATTGAGGTTTGTTTTGTGACCTAACACATGGTCTATACTTGAGAATGTTCCATGTGCACTGGAAAAGCATTATATTGTGCTGCTGTTTGGCATAGTGCTGTGTATATGTCTATGTGGTCAAGATGACTAGTGTTTAGTTCTTCGGTTTTTGTTGGGCTTCTTTCTAGTTGTTCTGTCCTTCATTAAAAGAGGTGCTTGGTGTGAAACTGTGAATATGCACTGGACTGCTAACTGCAAGAATGGTTGTTCAAACCATGGAAACCTTATACAGGGTTGTTATGAGTAGGAACCAATTTGATGGCACTTAACTAGAATAACAACAGCATTAACATTGTAGTCCTGTCTATTTTTTCTTCAAATTTGTTAAAGTTTGGGTGCATAGATATTTATTATGCTTATGTTCTCCTGTTTAATTAACCCTTTAATAGTTACATAATGTCTTTTGTCTCTTATACTGGTATTTACCTTAAACTCTACACGATCAGAAATTAATATTGCCACTCCTGTTCTTTTTTGATTGCTTGATGTTTTCCCCTTCTATTTCAAGTATCTGTCCTTGTGTGTAAAATGTATCTCTTGTAGACAGCATATTGATGGATTCTTGTTCTCACATTAGCCAATGATTCTGCTACTCTGTCTCTTGATTGGTGCATTTAATCCATTTAATCCAGAGAGATGCCTTGATCCATAGTTTCAACCTTCCCAACACTCACACATATACACACACATACATGCCAAATAGAAACTAAAATATTTTACCATATCTGTCTTTCTGACCGCTTTTGTGTGTTTATTTAGTGTCTTTTCTAATTCTTCCAGCTTTTAACATTACAATATTATTTAAAACACAAAACCTAGATTTGTTTGCTCAGTTTATGAATTCTTTTTTTCCAAATCCAGCAATGGTAGAGTTGTCTTTTTTTTTTTTTTTTTTAATAACCCAGTGAAAGGCATGTTATTTTGTTCTCAGGTACTATACAATGTAAATAGAATTAAGCATGCTAAATGTGTCATTCTCCAGTCAGAGTGCAAAATGCTAATGCTCCACAAAACTATTCACATTAGACAATGATTCCAATATATTAGCATGGAAACCGCATAGCCCCAACTGCCTTTTTAAAAAGAAAACGTTTTTATTGTGAATTGGGTGAAAGTTTACAGACAAGGACAAGATCATCAGCTCTACATTCAGCAAAGCATACACCTTATTTCATCTAAATAATTACAATCCCCTCCCTGAAACATTTATCTAATTTCCTTCCACTGACTCCCCATATTTCACAAATGAACAAAGCAAAATATTTGATGTACACTTAAAACTATA
>NW_006408524.1:40246807-40307194 GCF_000296735.1 Chrysochloris asiatica | reverse complement strand
GGTAGCATAGTGGTTACGAATCTGGCTGCGAACCTCAAGGTCAGCAGTTCGAAACTACCAGCTGTTCCGCGGGAGAAAGATGAGGCTTTCTGGTCCTGTAAAGATTTACAGCCTCAGAAACCCTGTACAGGGTTGCTATGAGTCGGAACCGACTCCACGGCACATAACAACAAATATATGACAGCCTCCTGCCCGCAGGCGCACAGCCAGCATCTTTGCTGTTGTAACTTTTAGGTAGAGATCTCCTGCTCCAGTCATGCTTCTCCTTTTTGACAGTCCTGGGATCATCTTTTCCTAAAATGAAAGATTACCTTCTCTTAACAACATTTTAACCACCAAATTGACACTACTAAGAAATTGAGATCACGATGCCCAAAGTTTCCAAGTACACATTAGATTGTAGTTGAGATATCCTTTAAACAGATGAAGATATTTATAGTTGAAATTATTTTATTTGTATCCCGATGTTGGTGTAGGGAAGCTACTAAGTTCAACCTTTTGATATATCTATCAAAAAGAAAAACAAAAGCAAGTCAAATTCTGGTTATATAAATGAAATAGATTATGTGTTCCATGTTAATGTTAAACATAAAATAATAGAAATCAAATTACAAAGACCAATTACTTTTCAAATATTTATAGAAATAATGGCTACAATCATATACCTTATCATGTGAGTGATTTGTCTTGATCTTGTTGAGAAGAGAAAGTAAACATAACCTCAGGGGCACATTACCCAATAAACCAGGTAAGATTACTAGTGCTTGTTTACTTACCTGTGCAGTAATCTCTTCATATTAGTAAACAAGCACAAGTAAACCCATTTGTACCTTGCCTACTGTGCAGAGTGTGCCTGACAAGGATTCGCAAAGAGGATTTGATTCTGCAGAAAAGTGCTATTGGTTTGGGAAAAAGGCATTATCCAACAGAATTTTTGGTGTAGTAAAAAAAACAAAGCAACAGTAAAATTATTCACTACAGATTAGTAAGAAAGCAAAAATAACCTTGCTTATTGGGCAATCCCACACTGCACATCCTGAACTAGGATTTTGTGTTGTATTCCTACTAAATTGAAGAATATCAGTGAGGTTGCATTTGTGGACCGCAATTTGAGTGAAAATGAAAGTCACCTGAGGATCATTTAGCATTTATAAATGCCTTGGGCGCTTCCTAGAGCAGCTCATTCAGAATCTCAGCTGGTGGAACCTGAGCTTCAGTAATTTGAGAAAGCTTTTGAGTTGATTTAGTGCTAGATCTGATAAACCATTCTCATTTCATCATTAAAAGGCCAATCACTGCCAGGGCAATGCACATCAATAGTCTAGTTGTCTGGATTCAATATCTCAATATTGATGATTTGTCCCTCCACTACTACAGGATAAAGATTGTAGTTCTGTAAGGATTATAAATCTGAATCAAAACCATGGTGCAAGGACAGTGCTTTTGAGACTATTAAATTATAAAATGAAATTTATCTTAATTTCAACTGACAAAGTCAGTTCCAAGCTAGGTTTTGAAGTGTGAAAGTTCAAACAACCACCAGGAACAACTCCAACCTCATACGTTGGTGGTTGTTTTAAGTGCTGTCAAGTCTGTTCTGACTCATAGTGACACTGTGTAGAGTTTCAGAGGAGTGACCTGGACCTCCAATCTTGTGGTTAGCAGTCCAGTGCTTATCTTACAATGCCACACCAAGACTCCATGTATTGCTTACTGCAAAAAAAAAATTAGGACACCAACCATTCCTACCACATTATTCACTACCTAGTTCTGTTCCATAATCTACTGCAATGGCTGCACAAGTTTAGACACTATTTTCACAGTCATCAACTTTGTTAGGGAAGGTAACAGGTCACGATTCAGGGTCAGAAATGCTCAAGGCACAGTTGTACAAGTCAAGCCAGCTTCTCTTCAGTCACACCCACAAACTGGCCTATCTATCTCTCCAGCCAATGCTACAAAGTTTTTAAGGGATGTTGAAAAATGCCTACTGGAGACACCACTCCATCATAAACCTCATCCCAAAGGCACAGGGCTCTAGCTCCATTCATCAGCAAACCTAGTCCCTCCCCCCAGTTTAGTGCCAGGAGCACCCCACTCTGTAAGCAAGCCTCTTGCCCAAAGTCACACAGCTTTTCTTGTTCCATGGGCTAGAAAACCCACTGCTCTGTCTTGTGTTTTGGTTCTTTGTTGCTCCTCTGCCACTCTTCTAGTGCCACAGCTTTCTGTCCTTACATGGGTAAGTTTCAATGTGCTGAGATCCCAGGGACCAAAAAGATGGACCCCAGTCCTGGCTCATCTTTTTTGATAGTGACATCCCTTCTCCTGCTTCTGAGATGGCTCATTTTATACCAGTGGTAGAATTTCAAGTTTTTTTTACAATGACAACTAACTCTGATAATATCTACAACTGAATCATTTCATTCTATTAGAATGTTCTCTTACCAGTAGGAAATAAATGTATGGTGAGAGTTACAGAGAATGGCAAGAAGAAACATTAGATAGTTTACTATACTCCACATGGTTCAACAGAACAATCGAGGTGAATAGACCTTAAGAGGAAAGTTGTTACTGTTAGGTGCCATCATGTTGGTACTGACTCATAGTGACCCTATGCACAACAGAACAAAACACTGCCCAGTCCTGTGCCAACCTCACAATTGTTACCACACTTGAGCCCATTGATGCGACCACTTTGCCAATCCAATCTCACTGGGGGTCTTCCTCTTCTTATTTGACCCTCCACCTTAGCAAACATGATATCCTCTCCAGCAACTGGTCCCTCCTGACAATATGTCAGGAAAGTGGATCCTGTCAATCCACAGATCTTATTTTCTAATAAATCCTCATTATATCTGAGTGTATAAGATATTTTTTTGCAAGAAGAATAGTAAGTAAAGATGATTACACTGGACCTCAATGTTGTGGAAAATGGATGTGCGAAAGCAAAGGCAGTAACACAGAAGAAGAAAATAAAGAAACTTCAGAATCTAATATTAAAGATATGCTTTGCTCAAACATAAAAATATGAGGCTCTGCAAGTCTGTTCAAGAACCATAAAGTCCAAAAGAGAATCAAGTCCTGTGAACCAAATTTTTTTTCTTCTTTGCTTTGACATTTTCTTTTCTATTTTGTGTTTCATTTTTCTGTAACTCTTATGAAAGGCATGATTGGTGTGGGGTAATAATTAAATCTTTGTCTTTGAAAATGATTTGTAACCTTTTAAAATAAAATGCTTTGTTGATTAAAAAAATTGGTTTGGTTTTAGTGGATTTTGAAGGTTAATTATGAAGGTGTTGTTGTTGTTAAGTGCCGTCGAGTTGGTTCCGACCCATAGCGACCCTGTACAGGGTTTCCGAGGGTGTAAATCTTTACGGGAGTAGAAAGCCTCATCTTTCTCCCGTGGAGCGGCTGGTAGTTTCGAACTGCTGACCTTAAGGTTCACAGCCCGATTCGTAACCACTACGCTACCAGAGCTCCTTTAATTATGAAGGTAGAGACTCTACAATACAGAAAGAGGTAAAAATATTAACAAAACAAGGAGTCTGAGATTGAATTATAACAATTTGCCTACATTAACAATGTTTTTAAGATTATTTTTTGATTCGTCAGTGGTAATGACTACTTAGGACTAAATATCTATGATTTATTAGGTTAAGAATATTTAAACTGTTCAGCTTTTGACCTAATTTTGTCTCTAAAATTAGTGTAATAACTCAGAAATTAAAAATATTCCCTTATATAAAAATGCAGTCAACCAAATTTAGCATATTTAATTTGTCTACCCCAAATTCCTTTTCTGGCAGATTTAATAATATCTGGTCCTATTAATGATCAGCAACACACACACACAAACAGCACCTAATTGCAAATATTCTAAATCTCATGGTACTTTTTCTATTTTTGGTTAAGTTAATGAGCTTTCTCAAAGTAAATGACTGCGAAGAATTAAAAGATCAAAAGTAAAAAGTCTTATGAATCAAATTATGTGTTATACATTGGAGTTGGATAAATTTTTTATAGCTATGACAGTCCATATATACTAAAATACAATAGGCAATTGTCCCCAGTACTTTCCTTTGTATATCTTACAACATGCATTCTCAAATGGTAATAACAGTCAAAGAATGTGTTTTGAAGTATTGGATATCCTCCATAAGAAGCCAGGAGACTTGGTTCTCAGCTCCAGTTTTGTTATAACCCTTTCTAGGACATACAGTAAATCATGTAATTTCCACCATCTGAACTTCACGATAATTAAAATAGGAGTATACCTTTCCTCACTATGAAGATATTTGTAAGGCCAAGTAGAAGCTAATGAAATAAAAAGCACATGCTTCTTAAAAGCATAAAACTACATGTGCTCAGCCATTATCTCTTTTTGCTATGGTATGATTGTACAACTTATAAAAGTAACTTATGCAGTGTTTCGTTTTGTTGTGCATAGGGTCACTATGAGTCAGTACCAACTCAATTGCACCTAACAACAAATAGCATATAGATATGAAATGCAAAATTCATTTTTATTTTAATTATTTTTAACTGAAAAGTATGGAATGTCAGGGGAAACACTTAGATGACCAGGTTGCTGTTGGTGAGGATTTCATTTAGAAGATATGTTTTGCAATCAGGAGTTTGAAATATTTATTAATTCAAAGTAACAACATATCACTATTGTTTGTTGTTGAAAGGTGCTTTTGAGTCAGTTCCAATTCATAGCAACCCTAGGCACACAAAGCGAAACACTTCCAGGTTCTGTGCTACACTCACAATTGTTGTTATGTTTCAGTCCATGTTGCCATTGTGTCAATCCATCCTTCTGGAACAGGGGTGAGGGGAGGGTTCCTCTTTTTCAATGACCCTCCATTTTACCAAGTGTGATGTCTACTGTTTCCTCATTATAATGTGTCCAAAGCCTCCCTTGTTTCTGAGAAACATTTTGGCTGTACTTCTTCCTAGACAGATTTGTTTATTCTTCTGGCAGTCCATGGTACGTTTCATATTCTTTCCAACACTATAACTCAAATGTCTCAATTCTTCTAAGGTCTTCCTTATAATTGTCCAACTTTCACATGCTTATGAGAGTCATGGTGTGGTGCTATAGAATAAGCACTGGATTGCTGACCTCAAGGTAGGTGGATTTAACCCACTAGCCATTTCTCAGAAATCCTATACAAGATATTCATGAATTAGAATTACCTCAATAGTGCCTAAAAAAACAACAACTCCATTATGGTTTGAGTCAGGTGTACCCTACTCTTCAAAGTGACATCTTTGCTCCTTACCAATTTAAAGAGGTCTTTGGCATCAAATTTTCCTATTGCAAATTTGCCTAGTGACTTTTTTGATAGTTGCTTCCATGAGCGTTGATCTGGAAACAAGTAAAATAAAATCTTTGACAACTGCAATCTTTGCTCCATTTATAATGATGCTATTGATAGATCCATTTATGAGGATATAACTTTTCTTTACATTGAGGTACAAGTCATATTGAAGGATGTAGTCTTTGATCTTCATCAGTTAGTATTTCAAGTCTTCTTCCATTTAAACAGTGAAGGTTGTGTCACCTACATATCTCAGGTTGTTAATGAGTCTTCCTCCAATCTTGATGCTATGTTTTTCTTCATATAATCCAACTTCTCGAATTGTTTGCTCAGCATATAGATTGAATAAATATGGTTAAAAGAAACCATCCTGACATTCATTATCCCCTTATTCTATTAGAATACTCTTACTCTATGTATCAGTTCCTCATGAATAAAATTAAATATTCTTTAACCTATTCTTAACAATGTTATCCAGTTGCTTTTTTTTTTTTTTATGATCCACACATAACATAGTCAACAAAGAACAACTTTTGTTAGTATTCTCTACTCTTAGCCAAGATCCATCCAATGTGAGCAGTGATATCCCTAGTTCAACATCCTATTCTGAATCAGGCTTTAATTTCTGGCAGCTCCCATGAAACGAATGGAAAGCACATCCTAATTTTATAAAATGTAGTAAAAACATAAGTAAATGAAAAGGACAGGCAGACCAGTCTAGAACACCTAGAGCAACAGACGATACTTCTTGAATGAAAGATCAGCAGGAAAAATCCAAAACAAAAATGGCAGTCTGATTGGCTACTACAACAACAAGCAAGTTGTTCACTGGATAGCCATCAAGGCAAGCAATCAAGTTCTTTCAGGACAACCTCCCCACCCTCCCCCCCCCACCCCACCCCCGAATAGGACTGAAATTCAAAGGGAACGTATGAGCAAGCACCATAAGCTTCCTGGTGACCATGTTGGTCTACTGGTGAGTGGAAGAGGGGGAAAGGCAACAGTGAAGATATAGACTGAGTTCTCCCACATTCCATAGACTCTCATTGGCCTGGTGATAAGAGAGAGAGAGGAAGTCCTAGTTGGTCCAAAGTGTGGTGAGACCTGGGGATGCCTGAGCCCATGGACAAGGACATAGCCATGGAGGGCTAGAGCTGAGAGTGAAGCATTGAGCTGATATTAAGTGATTAGAAATGCACAAGAATGCCCAAACTTTCAGATAGTACCCATTTGACCTAGCTTTGGTGGCTTGATGATCAGAACTAGACTAGAGCAAGATAAAAAAAAAATAAAATTGAGGGATAAAGAAACAAGTATAAAATGCTACAATTTGATTAACTTGATGTATATTTATGTATGTAGTAGCTCAAAATACCAACTGAGTGAAAAGGATTCTTCAATCCTATCCCCTCTGTATACAAGGTAGATAGGGATGGGCAACTTAGACACTGGCTACCTAAAATGAGGGGGCAATAAAAGCATGAAATGCTTTTACTTTTACAAGTTTTCATGAGGGAATTTAGTTTAAGAGTATGTGGGGCAAGGTAGCGTCACCACTGAAAAATTTTCATCTTGTCTAAATGGTTCTGGTGAAAAAAGATGGGGATAAGATTCATGTTATTCAATATTGAATAACTGTTATGATTAATTGCAACTGTCACAACTGTAAAAGTAGAAGTTTTGTAACAAAAAGGGGGGAGTAGTTAATCTTACATTCTAGGAACAGAGGACCCTAGGACAATCAAGGTTAGAAGAGCATGAGTGGAATGTGTGACCATATCCAGAGAAGTAGTGTCGCCAGAAATGGAGGCAGAAATGAGAACATGGAGAGACAGAGCAGCTGAGGACTCTAGATTCATGGAAAGAGAAAGCCTGTGTGCTGGCGGCCAGGAGGCAGGCTTGCAGAATGTGACCTTTGGTTGTTTAAATGGTTATATATTCCTGAGTGTTTTTGTATGCACCCCTCCCACCCCCCAAACAAAAACAGAGGGAATAGAAGCAAACAATGAAATATGTCGTTTGATTTCTTGCCTGCTGGTTTCATGAGTGTTGATAGTTGATCCAAGAAGAATGAAGTCCTTAACAACTTCAATCTTTTCTCCAGTGATAAGAATGTTTTTTATTGGTCCAGTGGTGAGGATTTTTTTTTCTTTACATTGAGATATAATCCATACCGAAAGCTGTGCTCTTTGATCTTCATCAGTAAATGTTTTAAGTCCTCTTCACTTTCAGCAAGCAAGGTTGCATCATCTGCATATCACAGGTTGTTTATGAGTCTTCCTCCAATCCTGATGCCATGTTTTTCTTAATAAAACCCAGTTTCTTGGATTATTTGCTTAGCATACAAGTTGAATAAGTATGGTGAAAGAATACAACCTTGTTGCACAACTTTCTTAATTTTAAACCATTCAAATTTCCCATGTTATGTTCGAACAACTGCCTCTTGATTGGTCCAGGTACAGATTCCTCAAGGGCACAATTAAGTGTTCCGGAATACTCATACTTTGCAATATTGTCCATAGCTCATCATGATTCACACAATTGAGATGCAAATCAAAACAACAATAAGATATCATCTCACACCAGCAATAACAGTGAAGATAAAAAAAAAAAAAAGTAGAGTACAGTAAATGCTGGCGAGGATGAGGAATGAAATCCCACCTCCTACATTGCTGGTGGGATTTCAAAATGGTCCAACCACTCTGGAAAGCAATATTGCGCTTCCTCAGAAAGTTGGAAATAGAAATACCTTATGATCCATCAATTTCTCTACTTGGTATTTATCCACAAGAAATACAAGCCATAACACAAGTAGATAAATGCCCACCAATGTTCATAACAGCACTATTCACAATAGCAAAAAGATGGAGACAGCCTAAGTGCCCATCAATGGAAAAATGGATAAACAAACTTTGGTATATAAACAAAATAGAATATTATGCTATCTTGAACAATAACCAGGAAACTGCAAGCCACTGCATAACATGGATGAACTTTGAGGATATTATGCTGAATGAAATTAGTCATAGGACCATCATTGTAAAAGATTAAGAAAAAGTACCCAAAATAAAAGGGGGAAAAATCTTTGTTGTTTACTGGAGTGTAGGGAAGGGGGTGAGGGGAGGGAAAGGAAGGGGAAGCACAAGGTAGCGAATAGACACAAGATAGTTTGGGTGCTGAGGGTGGGGCAATACACTAGAAGGGGTGGGGAATCAAAGAACAAGGCGGATGGGGGAGCATGTAGGCAGGTTCACATGGGCTAAGTGGGACAGAGGTAAATAGTGATGTATTCTCAACCTTGGAACAACAGGGTTCTGGGATACAGGGATTGAGGCATGGTTTGAGTGGGAAAAAATGTTAGATTCTTGGATGTCTTTTGTATCTTGGTTTCCCGTGCCGACAATTGAGGGGAAGAGAAAGGAATAGCCAGAAACATCACCATAGAAAGATTGTAAGTCCATCTTTAACCTGATTAGAATACCTAAAATGGGGCTATAACTTGCCTAGGGAAGGAGGCTTCCTGTAGAGCCTTTGCATTGCTTAAGACCATAGGTGGAATCCTAATCCCCATCCAGAATCTTCTGAGGTGGGAAAGTTCCATTTGACAGGACAAGAAGACCAGCCTGGAGTGGTTAGAAGAACAGAAGATATGTCTTGAAATAAATATCAGCAGGAAAAATAAAAAACAATAGCAGCAGTCCGATTGACTACTAGGAGAACAAGCAAGCTGTTCACCAGGGAGCCATCAGGGCAAGCTTTCGGGTCCCCTCAGGGCAAATCCCCTTCCAAGACTGAGACTCAAGGGGAATTCACGAACTGGCATATGGTTTTGCTGGTGACCATGTTGGTCAACCAATAAGGAGAAGTGAGGGAAAAATGCATAAACCAGTTGCTTTTGTATAGATTTGTTTCATAAAAATTTGTTGGCACTGACTCACAGTGACACTATGCACAACAGAACAAAACATAGCACCGGCCACACAATTGCTGCCATCATTGAGTCTATTGTTGCTACCACTGTGTCAGTCCATTCAGTTGGGGGTCTTCCATTTTCAGTCTGACCCTTCACTTTACCAAATATTATATTCTTCTCCAAGGACTGGTCCCTCCAAGGACTGGTGTAAACTACGAAAGAAGAAGTCTGGCCATCCTGGCTTCTAAGGAGCATTCTGGTTGTCCTTCTTCCAACACAGATTGGTTTCTTCCTTTGGCAGTCCCTGGCACTTCTAATATTTTTCTCCAGCATCATAACTCAAATGCATTAATCTTCTAGGAACTTCCTTATTCACTCTCCAACTTCCACATGCATATGAGGTTACTGAAAATATCATGACTTGTGTCAGACATACCTTAGTTCTCAAACTGACATCTTTGCTCTTGAACACATTAAAGAGGTCTTTTACAGCATATTTGTCTAATGCAATGACAATGACAATTTAATTTCTAGACTACTACTTCCATGAGTGTTGATGGTATATCCAAGCAAAATGAAGTCTTGGAAAATTTTAACATTTTCTCCATTTATATGGATGTTGTTTATTGGTCTGTTAGTGAAGATTTTTGTCTTCTTTATGTTGACATGCAACCCATACTGAAGACTGTGGTCTTTACTCTTCATCAGTAAATATTTTGAGTCCTCTTCACTGGTTGCAAGCAAGGTTGTATCATCAGCATATCACAGGTTGCTAGTGAATTGTCCTTCAATTCTGATACCACATTTTTCTTCATATAATCCAGCTTCTCAGGTTATGTACTTGGCATACAGATTGAATACGTATCATGAAAGAATAAAACCCTGGTGCACATCTTTGCTCATTTTAAACCTTCCCTTTTTCAGTTCCCTTTTTCAGTTCATACAACTGTCTCTTGGTCTATGGACAGGTTCTTCGTAAATTCAATGAAATGTTCCAGAATACTCATTCTCCACATTGTTGTCCAGAGTTTGTCATGATCCATGCAGTTGAAAGCCTTTCCTATAGAAATTAGAATAAAATTGTGAGATGGAAAATTAGGATGAATAAAAAACAAAAGCAAAGAAAAATGAGATTGAGTTTCACACATACATGTGATAGGATTGTTTGAAAACATAAAATGATACTACGTTAAATTATATTTCTAAGTGAAATTGCTAGCTATGCAAAAAAATACAGTTGACTTGATTTTTAGATATCATTTTGAGAAAGTTGTTTTTCTTTTCAATCTGTATTTTCTTTGTTCAATATTATCGCATTAGTGTCTCAAACTCTACCAATTAAAGAATTCAGGTCTTTCTTTTTTAAAAATAAGTTATCAATAAAACTTTCTCCATGCTGTTCACTGAGAAGAATGTTTATTCTTTATTTTTCCTGTGATTGAATGTACTTTAAACTTAGAATTAAATTCTAAAATTTATGTAAGCACTGCAGAGAAAATGTAACAAGCTTAGGAAAACTTGACCCAAGAAATTTAAGTGCAAAAATATAAATACATTATATATATAGTTGTTGCTGTTAAATGCCATTGAGTGGATCCTGACTCATAGCGATTTTGCATTGGGTTTCCGAGGAGCAGTTGGTGGGTTTGAAATTCTGCCCTCGTGGTTCATAGTTCAGTGCTGATGATCTACAGAGCCATATCAATAGTCTACACATAAAACATATGTATTGCAAATATATTGCACAAATAGCACATGTGTAAATGTATACATAACAAAACAATTGCATTTTCATCAGGATTCACATTATGTGCAAATTCTACATGACATCCTGGTCCTGGTAGCTATCACTTATTGACTGGCTACAAGTTAGTAAGAAACTGTTTGAAGCTTTCTAAATGGACTCAGTGAACTTAGCCAAATAAATTGTTATTTACCCCAAAGCAACAATGTCACTAGAACAGGATTAGGGGCTTGAGATATGATCTCCCTGATGAGTCGATCCTGTAGGCCACAACGATATTCCAAAATGATCACCACTGTTTTGAAAAGCAGATGGACATGTCTGTCATCATAAAGCCCCCCATTGACTTTTATTATGATGTCTATATAATAGAAGGGTATAGCATGTCCAGGTCATGAACAAGAATGGCCTGCTGTATAAAGAGTTCTTAGAGAGTAAGGGTAGATCAAGAGATTAACTTTTGTTAACTTGCTTGGAAGAGGCTTCAGTGGTGTTTCTCTATAGGAACAGTTCAAGCTAACAGAGAGAAGGGGGGCACCTATGTAAACTCTAAGAGTTCAGAGAATTTAGGGAGCTAAACATTTTGGGGGTGATTCATCCAGTACCCAAATGTCAGAGTCCAGCTTATTCCAAAATTTTATAAAATTAACCTATTTGACAACTCTATTAAATCCTGAGTTAATCATAAACCTTTTCTTCTTTTCCACTCTGCTATCACTTGTATTTTTCCATTTTTGGTTTAAAGGTCTAAGTTTTTGCAGTCTCACTTTAAAAACCACCATAAAATGAAAAAAACAACCAATAAATTTCATTGACCTTACATGGATTGTTTTCTCAGTAATTTTCACTAATGTGAATCATTGCAACGGTGATGTGACATTTTAGTAGTTGGGCTACCATCTGGAACTAATAGGACAAACCATGATCCACAGTACATAGAGTATATGACACTTACTTCCAGTTGGGAAGAAGGTAATTGACTTTCAAAACTCCACTTATGATTCTGCTGATCTGCTGGGAATTAAAATGGATATTGGGTAGAAAACACCTGTGGGAAAAAAATGGAAGTTGGATTAGGCAGGGACAGCCATCAGAGCACAATGTTGATCTGATTATATCTGAGTCTGGAAGTGAAGACTGTCAATGAAGGAGTCCCATGGTTAGCAGAATTTACTACGCCCTTATACCAAATTCTCTCTCAGTCATTAGCTAGGACCACTATGTGGAGATTGCATTTTCAGCTCAGAAGTTGGGGTGGATTTGATGGAATTTAAGTGGTAAGGTTATCCACATTCCTTGAAGCTGGGCGAGTCCTTGCATAAAGGAGAAATTTGAGTGGTGCATTTTTTTATATCTTCCATAAACATACGATATACTGTAGGAGCAAGAATGATTTCACTGTTATCTGGGCAAGTCCATGACATACCAATAACTAAAGGTCAATTCAGACTTACCTTGTACTTCATGCTACTAAGGTTTCATGGAATGAGGAGAAACTGATCTCTTACTGTCAAATTGAGAAGCTTGGGTTATACTGCAAATCAAAAGCCATTTTCAGAGTGATACATTACAAACAAATGCTGCATTGATCTTGTTGTACATGAATTATCCATAAGTAATTCAATATCACAAATGCTTTTTCCAATGTTGTAATTTCTTAAAAGCATGTCATTCTGTACAATGACATTGGCATTTAAATAAAGCATTTGTTATGTAATAAATAGCTACCAGACTCCTCCAGAATCATCTAGATTGCATATTTGATCAATTTCAGAATGAAAAAATTAGTAGAATTCTTCAGTTTCATTATCACTGGCTTTAGTAGTTGGTGCATAAATTTGAATAATATAACTGGTCTTTCTTGTAGGCATATGAATAATAACCTATCACAAACTGCACTATACTTCAAGATAGATCTTGAAATGCTCTTTTTGTTAATGAATATGACTCCATTCCTCTTCAATTTGTCATTCCTAGCATACTAAATCATATTATTGTCGGATTCAAAATGTCCAATACCATTCCATTTCAGCTCACTAATGCCTAGGATGGACTCCTGCTGTGATGCTATAGGATCAGCACTGGACTGAGAACCACAAGGTCGGCAGTTCAAACCCACCAGCTGCTCCTCAGAAACCTTAAACAGGATAGCTATGAGTCAGAACTGACGTGATGACACTTAACAACTTAATAACCACAAGGCTTAGGATATTGACTTTATGCATTCGATTTCATTTTTTAAAACTTCTAATCTTTCTAGTTCATAGTTTGAACATTCCATGTTCTGATTATTAATGGATGTTTATAGTTGTTTCTCCTTATTTTGAATTGTGCCACATCAGCAAATGAAGGTCCAAAAAGCTTCATTCTGTTAGTGACATCACGGTCAACTCTACTTTGAGGAAGCAGGTTCTCCCCAATCATATTTTGAGTGCCTTCCAACCTCATTTTCTGGCACTATAGCTGACAGTATTTTGGTGATATTTATCATGCTTCAATATTAAATATTCTGGTGCTATCTGACAGTGTTCCACTGCTATTCATAAGACTAAACATTAAGAAGTAGTCCACCTCCCCTTCTTCTGAGCCTGTCTTAGTCTGGAAACTCAGCTGAAACATCATGGGTGACTCTACTGATATTTAAAATACCAGTGGAATAGCGTCTAGCATCACAGCAACACGAAAACCACCACAATACGACAAACTGATAGATAAGCAGTGCAAATAAGATGTATTAATAATTTCTAGTGATTGTTATATGAAGGTTGGAAACAAACAGAAAGCTCAGTAGTTGGAAAATATGGCCTTTATGATAGAAATGTTGCTGAAGAATACATGGTTGAATTTTGCAAGACAAATATTTTATTTTTGAAAAAAGATATTTTTTAAAACAGCATAAAAGACAACTGTACACCAGGATCTCACTGTATGAGCTACATAGAGATAAAACTAATTACAGCTATGAAAAGAGACAGTGGAAAAGCTCGATGTCATCAGCTGAAACAAGGTGAAGGGAAGAATGTGGACTAGGCCATCAATTGCTCATATGCAAATTCAGCCTGAAGCTGAAGAAAATTAAGTCCACAAGAGCTAAAATATAATCTTGAATATATTTCACCTGAATTTAAAGACCATCTCTAGAACAAATTTGATTTATTACAAACGAATGACAGAAGATCAGAAGAATTGTGAGATGACATCATTAAAAAGAATGAAGGAAAATAATCAAAAAATGAGACTGTAAAACATGTTCTCCAATGTAGAGATGCTAACACAAATGAAAGCAATGAGGAGGTAAACAGAAAATTTCAAAGGACATTTTGAGAGGACATAGTCAACTAATGAAATGAAATGTGCAAAGACCTGGAGTTATAAAGCTAGAAACGCAGAACACACTCATTATTTCTCAAGCTGAAATAACTGAAGAAAAATTCAAGCCTCAGCTTGAAATATTGAAGACTTTGTTATGTTATAGGATATGCACTGGACCGAAAGATCAGTTTGAACCACAAGGTTGATGATTCAAACTCACCAGCTGCTCTATGAAAGCCCTATACAGGATCTCTCTGCTTCATAACTGACTCAAAAGGACTTAAGAACAACATGGGGAAAATATTTAATGATGCAGAAAGCATCAAAGAATATGGAAGGAATTAACAGAGTTACTCTACCAAAAAGAAATGGTTCATGCTCAACCATTTCAACAGGTAGTAAATGATCAAGAGCCGATAGTGTTAAAAGAAACATCCAACGTGCACTGAAATAATTATCAAAGAACCAGGAATTTATGGAAAACTAACTGAAATATTTCAATAAAGTGATGCAGCACTGGAGGCACTCACTCATTTATGCCAAGAAATTTGGAAGACAACTACCTTGCAACTGATTGGAAGAGGCCCAATCCAAAGAGAGGTGACCCAAGGGAATGAGAAACTCATCTAACAATATCATTAATATCGCATGTGAGTAATATATTGCTAAACATAATTCAAAATCGGCTGCAACAGTACATTGATAGAAAACTGCTAGAGGTTCAAGTTGGATTCAGATGAGGATATAGAATGAGGGATATCATTGCTGATGTCAGATTTATCTTGGCTGAAAGCAGAAAATACCAGGAAGATGTTTACCTGTGCTTTACTGATTATGCAAAGCCTTTCATCTGTGTGGATCATGACAAGCTTGGATAACATGGTGAAGAACTAGTAGTCCCGAACACTAATTGTGCTCAAGAGGAACTTGTACATAGACCAAAAGTCAGTCGTTTGAACAAAACAAGGTGGTACTGGATGGTTTAAAATCAGAAAAGATTTGCACTAGAACTATATTCTTTCACTATACTTTTATTTAATTTGTATGTTGAGCAAATAATCTGAGAAGCTAGGTTATATGAAGAAGAAGCTGGCATCAGAATTTGAGGAGAAGTCATTAGCAACCTGCGATATGCAGTTGATACAACCTTGCTTAGTGAAAACCTAGAGAACTTAAAATACTTACTGATGAAGATCAAAGACCACAGCCGTCTGTATGAGTTGAACTTCAGTGTTTTGAAAACAACGATCCTCACCACTGAACCAATGAATTGTTGTTGTTAGGTGCCATCGAGTTGGTATGACTCATAGTGACCTTATCAGAAGAACAAAACACTGCCCGATCTTGGGCCAACCTCACTAATGTTGCCATGCTTGAGTCCATCAATGCTTCCACTTGGCCAATACATCTCGTGGGGCCGTCTTCCTCTTTTTCTCTTACTCTCCACCTTACCAAACATGATATCCTTCTCCAGAGACTGGTCCCTCCTGACAATATGTCCGAAGTATGAGAGACGGAGTTTGATCATCTTGGCCTCCAAGGAGCACTCTGGCTGCACTTCTTCCAAAATGGATCTATTGGTTCTTTTGGCAGCCCATGGCACTTTCAATATTCTCCTCCAACACCATAACTCGAAAGCATCAATTCTTCTACGGTCTTCCTTATTCACTGCCCAGCTTTCGCATCCATATGACGTTATTGAAAATACCAAAATATTAGCAGTCAAAAATATCTTTAGTAGGATTTTTATAATTTGAATATCCGTGAAAGGAAAAAGTTCACCAACTTGATGCTTAACTTATTAAAATTTAATCTGTAATTTCAACATGTCAGAATATGTTTTTGCTTTTTATTAAAATAATCACAGATTTTTTTAAAAAGTGGTTGTTATTGTTAAGTGCTGTTGAGTCAGTTCTGACTCATAGTGACTCTCTATAGGGTTTTGAGGAGCAGCTTGTGGGTGTGAACCAGAAACCTTTTGGTTAGTTATTCAGTGTTTATACTACAGCACCACACCAGGACTCCAAAAAAAAAAGTGGTTGTTGTTATTAAGTGCTGTCGAGTTGGTTCTGACACACAGCGACCCTGTGTAGGGTTTCTGAGGACAGGCTGGTACGCTTGCACCGCCGACCTGTCGGTTCAAACAGACCTTGCAGTCCAGCGCATTAACCCACAGTGCCACATGTTGTTGTTAAGTGCCGTCGAGTCGATTCCGACCCATAGTGACCTTATATAGGGTTTCCTAGGAGCGGCTGGGGATCTTGAACCGCTGATCTTGCAGTTCAAACTGCTTTGCAGTGCAGCGCATTAACCCAGAGCGCCACAGCAGTGCCACATAGCAGATTGTTAACATATCTTCCTGTGGATGGTCTGCTGTAATAGTTTTTGAATTTTCTTCAACAAAATTTTACTTGTTTTTGATATTAATGATATTGTTTCATAATTTCTGCATTCTGTTGGGTCATCTTCTTTGAAACTGGCACAAAAATAGATCTCTTTCTGCCAGTTGTCTAGCTGCCTAACAAATTTTTTGGCATAGAAGAAAAAGCACCTCCAGTGCTACATCTGTTGAAGCATTTCAGTGGGTACTTGTCATTTCCTGGAGTCTTCTCTTCCATAACACTTTCAGTGCAGCTTGGATGTCTTCCTTCAATGATAATGCTATCTCCTGAAATGGTTGAATCACAACAAATTCTTTTTGGGTTTGTGACTCTGTGTATTCCTCCCATTTTCTCCATCTTCTTTTGATGCCTCTTATGTAATTCAAAGATTTGCCTATAAAATCCTTTACAGTTTTTTTCTTTAGTTCTTTCAGTTTTAAAAAATACAAAGTCTTCTGTTTTTTATTTCCTAACTCCAGGTCTTTGAACATTTTATTATAATATTTTGCTTTATCTTCTCAAGCCACTTTTTGAAATCTTCTGTTCAGCTCTTTTATATCATCATTGCTCCCTTTCACTTTAGCTTCTTTGTGTTCAAGAGCAAGTTTCCGAGTTTCTTCTGATATCCATTTGTTTATCTCTTTTTAATGATCTTTTGCTTTTTTAACATATGACATGCATATCATCGAAAATCATCTGATCTTGGGTCATTAGTGTTCAGTGCATCAAATCTATTATTAAAATGCTCTCTAATTTCAGGTGGAATATCTTCAAGGGTGTGGCACTGTAGGCTAATGCATCAGATTGCAAAGTCATGTGAACTGCATGGTCGATGGTTCAAGCTCACCACTGCTCCTTGGAAACCCTATATAATTCCAAACCTTGCTATAGGTTGGAATCGACTCAATGTTACTTAACAACCGCGGCACCCTCAAGGGCCTATTTTAGAGTGCATATATTTGTTGTCATTTTCTTCTGCTTCAATTTGACTTTAGTATGAGCAATTTGTGACTTTGCTTACTGTCTCTTCTTGACATAGTCCTCTACCACTCATTTGTTACTTTGTTGTATTCTGGTGGTTATGTGATGCTGGGAATTATGACGTTGGTATCTTAAATACCAGCAGGATCATCCAGGGTAGGCAGGTTTCAGCAAAACTTCCAGATTTAGGCAGAAGAGAAGGAAGGAGAGGCATGATTCAGCTCTGTAACCTTTTCCACATCTATTCAATCTGCATGCTGAACAAATAATTCGAGAAGCTGGATTATAGATTGTGGCATCAGGAAAGGAAGAAGGTTTATTAACAATATGTAATGTGCAGATGATACAACCTGGCTTGCTGAAAGTGATGAGGATATAAAATGCTTACTGATGAAGATCAAAGACTACAGCCTTCAGTATGGATTGCAAGTAAATATTAAAACAAAAAAAAGAAGAAAGAAAAATTTCAAAATTGGGATAATAAATAACATCATGATAAACAGATAAAACATTAAAATTTTCAAAGCTTTATTTTGTTTAAATGCACATCAACACTCATGGAAGCAGCAAGCAAGAAATCAAATGACATGTTACATTAGGAAAATCAGCTGCACAAAACTTCTTTAAAGTACTCAAGAACAAATATATTAGTTGGTGTGCTTGACCTAATCATGGTATTCTCAATTGGTTCATATGCATGCAAAAGTTGGACAATAAATTATGGTGTTAGTGAAGAGTATGGAAAATGCCATATACTGCCAGAGCAATGAATGAATCTGTCTTGGAAGAAATATAGCCGGAATGATCCTTATAGAAACTAGGATAGCTAGACCTTATCACTTGTTATTTGGATGCATTATCAGGAGGGACCATACCTGGAGAAAGACATCTTACTTGGGAAAGTGGAGGGTCAACAAAATAGAGGAAGACCCCTAACAAGAAGGATTGACCCATTGGTAGCAACCATGGGCTCACACACAGCATGCATGAAGATAGTGCTGGGCCAGGCAGTGATCCCTTATATTGTGAGTTGGGTCACTTTGAGTTGGAACAGACTTCACGGCACCTAACGACAACATTTGCTTTTCAAGGTAAACCTTCAAAAACTCTTTAATCCAGATTTCTTATTGCAAAAAAATTTTCAGAGTTATTGTCAGAAAAATAAATATAATTCCATTTTTTTTTTACTTACAGACTGTATCCCAGGTTAATTTTTGTATTTGAGAAGTCTCTAATTCTTGCTAGTGATTGTTATTCCTTACTGATACTAGCAGTTTGTGCAAATATGATAAAATATGAGAGAAAGTTGAAGAATTTATAAGATAGTAATTTTACGTCCAGCAAACTTCTATGGAAGGGTCTTCCTGTACTCTTTAAATGCTTGAAGAAATTCTGGATCATTATCTATCTACCTTCAATTGGTAGACATAGGAAGAAAAAATAGGATCTGTTGAACAATAAGATCATACTATGTTTATGCTTCTATTGGATTTGTATATTTGTTTTAATTTTCTAAGATATTAATGTCATACAAAGGATTAAGCTGTTGTTAACAGATCATTTCTGAATATGTCAGGTTTAGTAGTTCTTGTATATAATTTTTAAGAAATTGCTTAACTATAAGGCTAAATTAAATATACTGATCTCTTAGCTAAACCGGTAAAATCACTTGTGTTTATTCTAATAGACTTATCAGAAACAAACACTAAAAAAATATTTTAGGTGTGAGAATATCAAAATTGGTGCAGTCATTTGGACATTTATACCTTTGTTCCTAGCAAGATACTGTTACAAACACTTATAAATCATAGAGATGAGGAACTCCTCCACCACCGCACCCAGCAGAAAAAATCATAAATAAACTGAGGATAAACCCAGTTGTAACAGTTACATCTATGACTGAGTATACTTCCAGAATAGAACTGATGATTATTTTTCAGTTTGCAGTTGAGTACTTTAACCACTGCACCACCATAGTCCCTTTTAAAATTCAAGAACATGCTTCTGATACATTGAAAGAACATGATTAACTCGTTCAAAGTTACCAATTTGAGCAATACAAATAAGAAAAAAGAATGCCTTCCAAGGAAAAGATTGAGGCTAAAAATTTACTCAAAAGAGCATTTGTCTTCTTTCATAAATCACTCAGTCATTTAAAATAAAATCAAAGAAAAAATAGGTTTTGCAATTACTTCAATCTAATCTCCAGGCAATCTTAGGCTGTTTTGAAAGGAGGTAGGAATTTTAAAGTTACAAAAGCATAATAATACTGTTATTACTATCCCCTATTGTATTTTGTTCTTACTCCTACTTGCAAACAAATGATTTTTTTTTTTTTAAGTACTAAGTGTTCCTAAAACTTAGTTTTAAAAAATGTAGTACTTTAATGTATTTAATAACAAATAACTTCAGTTTACCCTACCTACACTTATCTGACTTAGTTTGTCAAGGGTAAAATAATTATAGTGAATGTGGTTATGAAGCCAAAAGCCTTAAATTCAATGTGTTTTTTATAAGAAAATTTAACAGCCTTATACTTTGAGTTATAGCATCCTTATACTGTCATATTCATAGCTGTAATCTGATATTGTTCAGGCATAAAATATTACTTGCATTGTTTCCACTAATACTGTTATTGTTAAGTGGTGTCAAGGTTCCAGTTCATGCTTATCATAGGAAGTCACCCAGCTGTAACACAACATTAAAATAATGCTCATTATTTTAAATAATATACACCCATTGTATCTTTGGGAGCATGGTGGCTCTGTAGGAAAAGCATAGGACTGAGAACCATGAGGTAGGCATTGCAAGCCCATCAGCCCCTCTGAAATCTTATACAGAATGACTATGAGTCAGAAGTGACTCCATGACACTTAACAGCAATAACAACATTGCATTTTGGAGTGCTCTGGTGGTGCTATAGAATAAGCACTGGACTGCAAACTTGAAGGTTGACAGTTCAAACCCATTAGGTACTCCCTGGGAGAAATATGAGGCTTTCTGCTCCTGTAAATATGTATAGCCTCACAAAACTTATACAGAGTTGTTCTTAGTAGAATCTCAGAGATACTTAAGAACAGCAACAACACTATCAGAGGAAACAATGCAAGTAATATTTTATGCCTGAATCTACTCAGTGGCAGTGGGTTTAATTTGGGGCTTTAGTATAGCTTTACCTAAGACACAAACACATAATTGCAGATATACAATCATAAAGATAGAGATAGCAATTCCATTTACTTTTTTAAAAATGGAGGAAAGAAGTACAATAGTTAGTTTATTGTCTAGGAAAATGAATTTAACACAAATTAACAAACTTATTTAGAGTGTTGACTTTCAGAAATAAATTGGTACAAATACTGATTGCAGTATCACACACTGAAAAACAACAACAACAACAATGAGAAAAGTCCCCAAGGAGATAAACTGACATTGTGGCTGCACCAGTGGACTCAAATATAGCAACAACTGTGAAGATGTTAAGTGGGCAGAGCTTCACTCTGTAGTGCACAAGGGTATGTATGAGACAGAATCAACTCGATAGCATCAAACAATCAGCAACATTTTGCCAAAATGATGACTTACTCAATATGGATATATCTGAACTATGCGACCATTTGGTACAAATCTGATAGTTGCTTTTGTTAGATGCCTGTCACTAGGGCACAACAGAAGGAAACATTGCCTGTTCCTGAGCCACCTTCACAACTGTAGTGTTTGAGCCCACTACTGCTGCCACTGTGTCAATACATCTCATTAGGGGTCTTCTTTTTTTTTTTTGCTGACCCTCCACTTTACTAACCATTATGTCCTTCTCCAGGGACTGTCCAAAGTATGAGAAACAAAGTCTTGCCATCCAGGCTTCTAAGAAGCATTCTGTATGTATTTCTTCCAACACACATTTGTTTGTTTTTCTGGAAGTCCATGGTACTTTAAATATTCTTCACCAACACCATAATGCAAAAAAGAAAACAACAAAAAAATACTGCTTAATATACTTTACTATCCATGTGTAAAACAGTCTGAAGTTTGAGATTATGGAAACGTTTTGTGTTTAGAAAGTTTCAAGAAGAATAGATTCTCAAGTAAAAAAAGGATGAAATCAAATTCTTAAAAAAAGAGGGTAGAAAGGATAATTTAAGTACATTTTTAATGTTTCTTCTTTAGTCATAGGTCATTGGATTAACAAAAATTTCTGTTAAGTTTTTATATGTATATTTGTCAAAAAACACCATTAAGAACATTTAAAAACAAGCAGCAGAGTGGAATAAATTTCTGCGATATGTACCTCTAACAAAATACTTACATCTTCTAGTTAAATAAGAAACAAACAAACAAACAAAAGCAATACAAAATGCATGAAACAATTCGTCTCTCATAGTTTGAACATATTGTCAGGAGGGAACAGTCGCTGGAGAAGGATGTCATGCTGGGTAAGATGGAGGGTCAGAGAAAAAGAGGAAGACCCCCAACAAGATGGATCAGCCAGGTGGCATCATTGATGGCGTCAAGTGTGGCAGCGGTAGTGAGGTTGACCCAGGATCGGACATTGTTTCGTTCTGCTGTGCATGGGGTCACTATGAGTCGGTTCCGACTCGATGGCACCTGACAACAACAACAGCAACAACAAAAAGGAAGCTACATTAAAAAAATCCATTAAATATATAAAATGTTGTCAACTTCCTTATTATCACTTGTTAAATCTCTAGAGTGAATAGAATGAAAATGAAACATATTGCACTGCTAAGAATGCAGACAAACTGAAATTTCTACACACTGGTGGTCGGAGTATAAATTGATAAAGTTATACTGGAAAATGGATTTGTTGTTGCTAGGTTCTGTCTAGCCCATTCCATCTCATAGAGATCCTATGTACAACAGAGCAAAACACTGCCCAATCCTGTGCCATCCTCACAATTGTTACCTGTGAGCCCATTGTTGTTGCCACAGTGTCAATCCATCTTCTTGGGTGTCTTCCTGTTTTTTGCTGACCCTCCACTTTGTGAAGCATGATTTCCTTCTCCAGGAACTGGTCTCTCCTAAAAACATCTACTAAAATGGAATGGATATCTTCCCTATGCACAGCAGAATGTAGAAATAATCTAAAAATATCACTAAAAACACAAGTAACGCAAAGTAGTTTCAGCACTACATCAATTGAGTCATTGAGTCGGACCATCTGCAAAACAGAAACACTGCCTGGTCCTGTGCCAGCCTTAACATTGCTGTTATGCTTGAACCCTTTGATGCTGCCACTGTGCCAATTCTCATTTGGGATTTCCATCTTTTTTGCTTACTCTCCACTTTATCAAACATATAGTCCTTCTGTAGGGACTGGTCTCTCCTGATAATATGTCCCAAGTATAAACAATGAACTCTGGCCATGAAAACTTGGAAACCCTTTACACGTTTGCTGACTGTGGGAACCAACACAGTGGCTCTTACAACAATAGCAACAACATATTCTATTTCTAGAGTTCTAAAAGTATGTTGTTGTTGTTGTTGTTGTTAAGTGCTATAGAGTCAATTCCGACCAATAGCGACCCTGTACTGGGTTTCCGAAGCTGTAAATCTTTACAGGAGCAGAAAGCCTCATCTTTCTACCATGGAAACAGCTGGCAGTTTCAAACTGCTGACCTTAAGGTTCACAGCCTGATTTGTAACCACTACCCTACCAGAACTCACTTGCCTTTTATATTGTTTAAAAAAGATGTTTGCAATGAATAAGTCATTGGTCTTGCAAAATTCTATAAGTGATCTCTAGCATTATTTTTATCACCAAGGCCATATTTTCAAATTATTTCCTTTTTGGTTCCAACTTTCACATTCCAATCACCAGTAATAAGCAGTGCTTCTTTATAGCATGCTTGTTTAATTTCAAGTTATTTAACTAAAATTATATAACTTAGAAAATAGAAAACTAAAATATTGTGATATAAAATATTGATATGAGATTGAGTCAGATAAAAAATGGATGGTTCTATTCAATATATTATTTCTTCCTTCATTTAGAGCATTTTGATGAAGTGTGGAGTACTGTATAAATGAAGAGCAAGAAGTTATTTATTTATTTTTTTGTACATATGAGACATTTTGCTGAGAAAATCCAAAATAATGATCTGAAAAATTATGTAAATTAATGAGTGATTGATAAATTGATATTTTTAACCAATGAAATTAATAAATAAAGTATATATGGATCAAGTTCACGTTTGGCAGAAAGTGAGAAAAAAATGAGAAAGAAATATTTTAGACCTGAAAGACATGGATTTTCTGATCATTAATGTCACTGATTTTTCATCACAAATCATACACAATTGTGTTGAAATTTTAAACCTAATTCAAACCCCAAAAGCATTCAGAGAAGGAACAAAATATCACATGCAAAAGTTTCACCAGATTTCTCATGATCAGCAAAGGAAGCAAAAATCTGATTAAATAATTTCACCCCATAATTCTATACATTCAATTTGCTTATAAAATTATGCCATGTTTAAGCACAAATGGTCTTTTAAGTGTTCAACTACAGTTCTTTAAGAGAATATAATCCATCAAAATTATGGAGGAAACAGCAAAAAAAGAAATTATGGGATCAAGATGAGTGCAAGTCAACAAAGGAGAGAGCAGAAGGCAATTCCCAAGAGTGATGAAACATGGAAATTCTCCAAAGCCAGATGTGTAGAAGTCTGTGAGAATAAACAGATCTGATAGGAACAGTGAGACAAAGTAAGGCTCTATCAATGGATAAAATTGGAACTCAAAGGTCTATGTAATGAACTTAACTATACTGAGAATAATTTCACAGTCCGGTTGGGGACAGTTTGTTTACTGAGTTAGTGATAGGTGTATAGAAAGATAACAATTGAAGTAAAGAAAACTGTACTCAAGAAATGAAGTGTAAGTATTCTCAGTACTGAATGCAAGTGTGAGAGCTTTATCAATGACTCTACTGAGAGCAATATTTGCAAAAAATATAAACACGTAAACACTGGCATTTTACTAAATCAGGAAATTGCATGTTTGGGTTTGTTGTTTTAAAAAAGATAATGTCACATAGGGAAAATGGAAAACTATGAGCTAAATTCTTGTCTTCTGTAATGTAAGCTAATAAATAAGTAACTAATACTGAAAAATCAAGAGAGTTCTATAACTATATTATTTAGAAATATGGAGATCAATGTTAAACAATGAAGAGGGAAGTTGTAAAAGAAATTGTAATTTGTTATGGAAAAGAGAAGGGCATTTTTATTATCAGTTTTGTAGTACTATTAGTAAAAAAACAAAGTAGAGAATTGCTTAGGAACAAAAGGCCTGTGTTCAACCCTAACTTGGTCACTTACTAGCTATGTAGCTCTCAACATATAAGCAAGTATTTATGTGACTCATTTTCTCTTCCTTTCTTAAGCAGTGATAATAATAACAAACTATTTGAACATTTGTTGTTGTTAAAAGTCATCAAGTCATTTTCAACTCATAGCAACCCCTTATAGGGCTTCCAAGGGGTGGCTGGTGATTAGCAGTCCAGTGCTTATCCTACTCAGGGGTTAAATGAACTAACACATGTAAGGCATTAATTTTAAGTAATATGTACTTTGATAACATAGTAATTACAATTTTAAAGTGATATGATATAAAAAATGAGAATAGATTCTTCTTGATAAACATAATAGAATGATAAAAATGTAAAAATTAAGAGGAAATAAAACTATATTAGCATTATATAAAAATTACATAAAGCAATACCAAGTTGAAAAAGATACATTATTTGATAAATGTTGACTATGAAATGATTTTAAATTGCTATTAATTCTAAAATGGAAGGTCTATTGTCAGGCTGCTAAATAAAGTTATTTGGAGATAAAAGCATTTGAAGTATTTATTGAAGAGAAATAAAGTAAGTTTTATTAAATATTATGGAAACTTAGAAGACCAACTAACACTCAGATATGAGGGAGAAAATACTAGATCTAGATTGACAAGAAAGAAGTGCTAATGGTAAAGAACATAAGGATTTAGAGTAATTTTTAAATGTGCTTTCTATGAAAATAATTTGTGTAGTGCATCCTCTAAAAAGGACATCATTTCTCTTTTTTGTATTATTATGTTTACTATGTCTATAATGCTTTTGAAGGTATTGGGTATAATTCTCATTGTCCTATTAATATTTAAGGCCATTTGGTGGTGATTGTTTGCTGTGGAGTCAGTTTCGATCCATAGCGAACCTGCACAGGGTTTCTGAGGCTGTTTTATTGGTCAGTTATTCAAACACTAGTACCCTACTGAGGCAATGAAGCAAGCTTCAAATATGTATGCATACACCTAAGAGCTGGGTGCTGAGATAAATACTTAAAATAACTGAAAACAGTCCTGAATGACTGAGAGCAAAACAGTTGCCAGGTCTCCTCCTTTCCTTCTAAAATGGAATAATGCTTATGAATAGAGACTGACCTCATAGCAACCACTAGCTTTCCTTATAAATTCTGGAATTTAACCACCCAGTATGTGACATAAATGGAATTTATAGTCTCAAAGTAATTTTTGGTTGAACACACCCTGTAACCCATTTACACTTATGAAAATGTCTTGGCATAGTAGATAAAAAGTCTGGAAGGACATGTGATCTATTTACTGGATCAGCTCTAATAACTACTCTTCACATTTGTTCTATCTTCACTGGAAAATCTTCCTACTTCTCTTAGGCCAATAACTTTAAAAGTCTTCTAGAGAAAACAATGATATAAAATTTCACAGCAATTTTCTGCAGGGGTAGCACTTCAAAAGGGGGCACAGTATGCTTTTCTTAGATAATATTTGAAAGTAATTTCAAAAGGACTCACATTTTCAACAGACCTCAGTGATTAGCACAGGTACAGGATAGATATAATTTAGTAGTTCCCTACTGGGCAGAGAAATTGAGTAACTGGATAAAAAATAAGGACTTTGTTTTTTGAGAAGACTTGACAAATGTAAAACTAGTTACTGTCAAGTTGTTTCTTATTCATGATGATCCTATGTATGACAGAGGAGAATTAACTGTGTTCCCTAGGGTTTCAATGGCTAATGTTTTTGTTTGTTTGCTTTAGATAAATTGCCAGACTTTTCTTATAAGGCATTTTTGAATGGGCTTCAACTTTCAACCTTTGGTTGAGCTCATCAGTCATTTGCATCACCCAGAGACATCAACAGAAATGAACAATATAGAATTGCTGGATAGGCGGCTAAATTGGGCTGACTGGCAAGACAAATAATAGGGCAGAAGAACACTATGGAGAAGTAGAGCCCATACCATATGGTTACCAGTTTAGTCTGGAGCCTTACATTTCATGAAAGCTCTGCCACTGACTAGCTGTGTAATGAACAATTGACTGAATCACTGTATGCTTCAGTTTCCTAACCTATATAATAAATATAGAACAACAAGACCTATTTCCAAGGATTGCAGTGAAAGTTTAATTTATTCTTGTATTTAAATGTTGGGAGTCTCTGGTTAGCACAAATGGTTAAACTTCAATTTGGTACTTTAAACCCAACTAAAGTTGCACCACCATACAGATAGAGGATTGCTTCTGAAAGGTCAGCCTTAAAGTTCTATTGAACAGTACTGTTCTGTACCTAGGAGTCCTGGTGTGGTGCTGTGGGCTAATGTGCCAGACCGTAAAGTCATTTGAATTGTAAGGTCCGTGGTTCAAGCTCACCAGATGCTCCTTGGAAGCCCTATATAGGTTTTACTATGTGTCGGAATCAACTTTGATGGCACTTAAAAACAAGAACATTCTGCACCTATGAAGTCACAGTCTTGAAAACTCTATAGAGCAGTTTTCTACTCTGCACACATGAAGTCATTATCAGCTGGACTCAATTGATGGCAACTAACAACAACACAAATGCTTAGAATAATTCTTGATAAATAGCGAGCATTAGCTATATTTTTAACATAACAAGAGATCAAAACCAGCATGCAGGTGGGAAACCAAAGTTATAAATTTCTTGCTCCCCAATATTGCCAAGATCTGTGTCTGATTATTTTTATTACTCCAGATTTGCTGCACTGTGGCCTTTTAGAGATTATTTCACATCTGTGTGAAATACTTCATGTGAAAATTCAAGCAGAGGGCTGACCTCCCTCAAAGGAGGATTAACTGGTAAATGATTGCCAAGTACTTGAAACTCTTGGAGAGTTCCAAAAATGCTGTTGCTAATTCTCCTCATCCTGAGAAGGGCCAGCTGATGACAATCCTAGGCTGAAGTGTCTCATCTCATATAAATGCTCAACCCAAAGTTGTTGTGAAATTTCCAATTTGTCAGTGGCCAAAGGGCACACTAAAAAGACATTCATTGAAGAACAGCAAATTCTGCACCTGGCGTAAGATTAGTGGCTGTTTGAAGAAATGTTATTTCCGGCACTTGATTTTAAGTTTGGTTTATGTTTTCACATATTCACATCTGACTAGTTAAGTGGGCTTCACATAGCAAATTTTCTGTTATATGTAAGAAGATCATACAGTGGAAACAATAATACCTAAGAAAAATCTGTTAGATTGAGACTACGGAAATCGGAAAATTTTTTTGTGTGTTTAGTAAGGTCTGCAGATGACATTACATTCACAATTGTTATTGTATGCAAACTCTGTAGGAAAGCTACTTAATGGTCCCAATGGCATCTTCAGTAGAAGTACAGGATAAAATATAAAAGGAAACAGTATTCAAGGAATCATGAATTGCACAGGAGTTCCCTATAGAAATAAATATTCATAAGCCCATTAGCAAATTCGAGATCAATTCATGATTATGCATCATTAGAATGCATACAAAAGAGCTTTGTATGAATTATTCATCACCTTTGTTTATGAACATCTTTAACTGATTGGAAGAAAATCATGATGAATATTCCTGAATTTTTCAAACTGAAGCACAGAGCCTAAAGAATGAAGCCATGCAGTGGTTTTTCAGGAGTGTGAGATAAATGGCTGACACAGGAAGCACAATTAAGAACTTGCATTGGTTTTGCAAATATTTCTGGTTTAGAAATCTGAGTGCTTAACTTTTTTTATTAGTAACACATTGACTGTCAACATGCAGTGTTTTTTTTTTTTTCAACAAGCACTGCATTTCAACAGTAAAAGCATTTATTATCAAGCAAATTGGGGAACACAATGTGATTTAAATACTATGTTTTAGGGGGGAACACACACACCACACCTCCACACATTTGTACACCTCAGCCATCTTTATTTCACTCCGGTTAGGCCATGAATTCATAGGGAATCGGTTCTAGCAGCTCAGGCTCCTTTCCATTGGTTCTCACAAAGTGCGCCTCTCTAGGGGGAGCAGGCTGGCGCTTTAGCTGAACCCAGGTCCCTTTCTCTTTGGCTTCCTTCTTTTTCTGATCATTTTTCTTCACTTGCTTCAGGAAGCTGTCTCGGCTCTTAAAGTGCCTAATATGCTCAATGCGCACATTAATTCTCTTGGCAAGAATCTTACCCTTGACTTGCTTGTTCACGACAGCGTGCGGGGTCACATTTTAGACTCTTCCAGTTTTGCTGTGGTAACATTTGTGGGGCATGCCTTTTTGAACTGTGCCCATTCCCTTGATGTCCACAATATCGCCTTTCTTGTAGATTCGCATGTATGTGGCCAAAGGAATGACCCCATGCTTTCTGAAAGGCCTGGAGAACATATAGCAGGTACCCCGCCTCTTTCCTTTTGTTTTCATCATCTTGGGGGATTACTGCAAGATGGTGGCACCGGCCGAAAAGTCAACATGCAGTTTTTTAAGCTATGAGTTTTTGCACAGAATAGGTGATGCAAGTCATTGCTAGGAAACATGCCTCATACCTTTCAGAGAATTTCTCTGACCCGACTTTCTGAAACTAGGCCTCAACTCTGGAATAAATAGACCATACATTTGAATGGCTTCCTAAAATAAAACAATTAATTCTCATTTTATACACAATATTCTTGACCACTAAATGTAATCTTATTTATTTCATAAGAATCATAGTTTGTGGATAAGGAATGACCTTGAAATTTAGACAATGGAGAACATTTTATAATGAAACAAAAAAACAAAACAAAACAGAGGTATGTATTTTTTGTTTGTTAAAACTGAGTATAGTTCTATAAGGTGTTTGTCACAAATCAATTTTCATATGTATTTTCCTTCTGTATTTTAAGTTGATGTCTGGATTATCATGGTATTTATTAAAAATAGCATGCTTTATGAAGGAGCTGGATAATTATGCCCTTGTATTATTATTTGAGAGGACACAAAAACTCGAGAAAGAATGTTTTTGTGGCACATGCCTTAGTTTCAATTTATTACCAAGTTATTTTCAGATATTCTTTTGAATCAGAGCAAGTCACAGAATGAAGATAGATTTTTGGGGAAGTCTGGATAAAGGAGAAAATCTGGACTACAAAATGAAGTAGGTAGCAAGGACAAGAAAAATAATGAAACAGAAAATCCAGGAGAAATATTTCATTGAAATTAGAAATATTTTGTTTTATTTTTATATTCTGGAAAGTAAGCATAAGACTTTAGGAAGAAAATTCCTCTTTTACTCATGATTTGCTTTGTCAAGCATTTTGTGGATGGCTTGGGCCTTGTAAATTGTTTTGACAATTCTTAAAATATAAGCGTACCAACATTGTTGTTGTTGTATGCCATCGAGTCGGTTCTGAACCATAACGACCCTTAATTTTGCTTCCTGTATAGGTTTTCTGAGGAGTACCGACCTTGTAATTCAAACCGACTTTGCAGTCCAGTGCATTAACCCACAGCACCACACCAGGACTCCATACTTGCCTTAGGTTAATAAAACTGCTATGCCATGTCTTTTGGCATTAATTTCATTAGGCATGTGGCTCTCCATCAAGTAATAAATTGTTGGGTGATGCAAATGTTTAATGAGCTCAGTTACTAAGTGAAGGCTGACAGTTCTAGTCTACTAAGGGATTCCTGGAATGAAAGGCCTAGTGATCTACTTCCAAAAAATATTTGTGAAAAAGCCACTGAAATCCCTATGGACCTGTTCTACTCTGACATACAGATGAGTTGGAATTGAGTGGGCAGCAACTATTTTTGTTGCTGTTGTTATCACCTGTGTGGATTTGAGAACATACAGACTCCTTAAATGAGGATCTCTGAAAGGGAGAGTCTAGGTATGTGTAAGTTAAAATTCTCAATAGGTGATTATAGCCCCTTAATAGTAAAATTCAATGTACTCATACTATATGTGGAGGGTTGATTTTATTCTACACTCCCCACTGTACCCATAGGTCCCTGGGTAGTACAAAGGATTAGGCACTCAACTACTGTCTGAAAGTTGGGCAGTTCAAATCCACCCAGTTAGGCCTGAAGAGGCAGGCTTAGTGATCCTGGGAAGGTCATATCCTTAAAAGATTTATTGAGCAATTCTACTCATATACAAACTTGGGGTCACCACGAATCAGATTCTACTCTAGAGTAACTAACAACAACATGTGTCCCTTTACCCCAAATCTTGTAACATTATCCCACACTTAAGCTGGATCCATATAACTTGCTTTGGCCAGTGCAATGCTAGCACGTGCTTCAAAAGCAAAAACTTCAAAAAATACTTTATGCTTTTAGTTTTGCCCTTGCATCTCTGCCCTCAACATGAGAATATGCTCAGACAATGGTGAAAGACACAGAGAACACAGAATTGTTTTCCAGTCTTCCTACTGGCAGCTTGCATCAGACTACAGCTGGGATGTCACCTGACACTGAGTTAGAAAAAAGAACAGCACTGCTGAGCCGAGCACAACCCAAAATCACAGGACTGCAGGGATCATGGACTAATAAATGATTACTGATTTAAGCCACTGAGTTTTCAGGTGTTTTGTTAAGCAGCATCAGTGTGCCAAAAGAAAACTGATATCCCATTTTAAGAAATAAATTATTTAGGCTTGATTCCTATCTATGGCTATAATTATGACTCTGTGGAAATATCCACAGTAGTGTAGGATAGTTATGAAGCAATAGTTAAGTAAATGGATGATCATATTTAGTGAGAACACAATCAACCAACTTGACCTCATAGACATATACAGAGTACCCCACCCAGCAACACCAAAAAATACAGGCTTTTCTAGCACACAGGGAGTATTCTACAGAATAGGACATATGTTAGGCCACCAAGTATATCTCAATACATTTTAAAACATTGAAATATTACAGAATTTTTTCTCAGGTCACAATCCTATAACATTAGAAGTGAACAAGGGGAAAAAATCAAATGGAAATTGAATAGCATTTTCCTTAGAAACTACTAGGTAATTGTTGATAAGTGTTTTTGAGTTTGTTCTGACTCATAGTGATCTGATCCTGTATAGGATTTCCTAGAAGTGGCTGGTGGGTTTGAATGGCCAACCTTGCAATTAGCTGTCTAGTGCTTATCCTACAGTGCAATACAATTGTCACCCACACAGGACTGGGTAGTAGGAGAAAAACAAAAAATAACATAAAAGTGTCCTTGGATCAGATGAGAATGAAAACATAATACACCAAAGCATTTGGGACACAGCAAAAGCATTGACAAAGGGTAATTTACAGCAATAAATACATACTACAAAAGAGAAGAAAAAGCTAAACTCAACACTTGAACACAACATCTCCAACAATTGGAAAAAGAGCACCAAAATAAGCCGATACTCACCAATAGAACAGAAAAAATAAAGTTTAGAGCAGAAATAAATGAAACAGAAAGCAGAAAAATAATACAAAGAATCAGCAATAGAGAAGTTAGTTCTTTAAAAGGAGTGGTGGCAGTGGTTGTGCACCATGGAGTCAGTCCCAACTCATAGGGACCTTGCACAGGGTTTCCAAGGTGATAAATCTTTATGAGAGCAGAAAGCCTCATCTTTCTCCTGTGGAACAGCTGCTACTTTCGAACTGCTGACTTTGTGGTTAGCAGACCATCTCTTAACCACTACGTTACCAGAGCTCTTTTTGAAAGCAGTAATACATTTGCTATACTACTGACAACTTCACTAAATGAAAAGAATGAGAAGACACAAATAACACAAAAAAGAATTGAAATGTGTGATGTTGCAACAGAACCAATGAAGTAAAAAGGGTAATACCAGAATACTATGAAGAACTGTAGATTACTGGTGTGGCACTGGACTGCTAAATGCAAGGTGGGTGGTTCAAACCCACATATGATTCCTCATAAACCCTATGCAAAATCACTATGAATCAGCACCAACCCAACAGCACTTAAAAACACCATCAGCAACATGAAGAATTATATTCCAAAAATTTGTTAAATCTAGAAAAATGGGACAAATTTCTAGAAACACACAACCTGCTTAAAATAACATGGACTGAAGTAGAAATTTTGAATAGATCTATACCAAAATAAAAACCCACCACCAGCCACTTCTCAGAAATCCTAAACAGGGTCACTATGTGTCAGAATGGATTCAACAGCACTTAACAACAAAGACAACATAACAAGATAACAAAAGAGGGAGCATAGTGATTCTGTAGGGTAAGCTTTGGACTGTGAACCACTAGGTTTGGCAGTTTGAGCCCACCAAATGTTCCACCAGTGAAAGATAAGGCTACCTACGTCTGTAAAGATTTACAGATTCAGAAACCCTGTATAGGGTCACTATGTATCAGAACTGGACTAGAGAACACTGAATCAACAAGAGCAAAACAAAAGACTAAACTGATTAAATCATTTAAAATTCCTAACAAAAAAGAGGTCAGACCCAGGAGCTTCACAGGTGTATTCTACCAATTATTCAGAAGAAGAGCTGACATCAATTCTATTAAAACTATTTCAAGTCCTGCTGTGGCGCTGTGGGTTAATGCTCCAGACTGCAAAACCGTTTGAACTGCAAGGTCGGCAATTCAAGCTCACCAGTTGCTCCTCGAAAAACCTATGCAGGGTTGCTATGGGTCAGAACTGACTCGATGGCACCTCACCACAACAACAAGGTATAGAAAAAGATGGAAAATTTCCAAACTAATTTTATAAATTGGACTTAACTCCGATATCAAAATCTGTCAAAGACATCACTAAAAATGAAAATTATAGGCTAATACCCCTTATGATCATAGACGTAAAAATTCTCAAGAAAATCCTACTATATGGAATGTAACAACATATTGAAAAATAATACTTCATGACCAATTGGAATTCATACCAGGTATGTAAGCATGGATCAACAGTAGAGAAACAATCATTGTAATCCACCATATAAATAAAACAAAGGAAAATAACTATATGATCAAGCACAGAGATTGACACAGAAAAGGCATTTGACAAAATGCAATACCCTTTCCTGATAAGAATACTCAACAACAACAACAACAAAAAGAGAGACATGAATAATGTGATCAGGCTGGTAATTTTGGTCACATGAACTAGTAGATATCATTAGCAGAGGATATATACAATAAATATTTCAGTATCTTATCATTCAATTATAAATGGCACAGATTAGATAATCTTATAATTAAATAATATGTCCATTGCATCTATTAAAATTTATTTCTGAAAATAAGTAGATAAATGTCACGGGAGTAAATGATGTATACATTTAAAGTATTATTTTAGTCATTGATTTTTGAAAAGTAAATACACTTTGAAAAATAGTATTGATATTGTTATACCACCTATGAATATGTAAATTTGACATGCATACACTCTATATTGAATATGGATATATAATAAATTATATAATACAATAATCTATATATAAGAAAAAGTACACATAATTCCATACCTAAAATGCAAACAATTATATTATAGAATACGTTCTCCAAAGTGTTTTAAAGCTTTGTAATATGACACATTCCTGCATTTTGTGTAATTAATAATTTTTCTTAAATGGTATTTAAGTGGGTGATATACTATTACTAATACTTAAATTTTGTGGTTGTTAAGTGTCATTGAGTCAGAGCCTACTCATAGCCACCCTTTATAGAGTTTTGAATGAGTGACTGGTAGGTTTGAGGCACCAAATTTGCAGTTAGCAGTCCAGTGCTTATCTTACAGCACCACACCAGGACTCCAATATGTACCTACTATGTTCATGTTGTTGTTTTTATTAAGTGCCGTTGAGTCGATGCTGACCCATAGTGACCCTGTATAGGGTTTCCAAGGAGCAGCTGGTGAGCTTGAACCACCGACCTTGCAGTTCAAACGACTTCGTAGTCTGACATATTAACCCACAGCGCCACACCAGGACTCCTAATACATACATGTTGTGAAGTGCCATCGAGTCAATTCTGAGACATAGCGTACATAGGGATACATTATATAGGGAGATAAAATATATTATATATATAGAAAGGCATTATATTATATATAAATACACACACACAAGAAATAGTAAGTAAAAAGTTTTGCCACTCGTGTGGTTAATGCACTGCAAAGTCAATTTGCTCCTCAGAAACCCTATACAAGTCATTATAAGTTGGAACCAACTAGATGACACTTAACAACAACAGGGTCATATTTCATAAGTGCATGGATTTATTTCAACCAAAACATGTTTAAATATGTCTCTGTGATTAGTGGATGGCTTCAGACAAGTTCTCTTAGGAATGCACCTGTCTTAGTCTCATTAAGGTGACTTCCAAAAAAGAAAAAAAGATCCTGTAAAATATTGGCTTCTCAGGGTATCTGATGTTGTTGTTGTTGTCAGAACAGACTCATAGCGACCCTATGCACAGCAGAACGAAACAATGTCCGATCCTGGGCCAACCTCACTACTGATGCCACACTTAAGTCCATCAATGATGCCACCTGGCCAATCCATCTCGTTGGGGGGGTCTTCCTCTTTTTCTCTGAACCTCCATCTTACCAAGCATGATATCCTTCTCCAGCGACTGTTCCCTCCTGACAATATGTCCAAAGTATGAGAGACGAAGTCTAGCCATCTTGGCCTCCAAGGAGCACTTTGGCGGCAATTCCTCCAAAACAGATCTATTGGTTCTTTTGGCAGTCCATGGCACTGTTAGTATTCTCCTCCAACACCACAATTCAAAGGCATCAATTCTTCTACGATCTTCCTTATTCACTGTCCAGCCTTTGCATGCATATGAGGTTACTGAAAATACCATGGCGTGTGTCAGGCGCACCTTAGTCCTCAAGCTGACAAATCTGCTCTTCAACACTTTAAAAAGTTCCTGTGCAGCAGATTTGCCTAATTCAATACGTCATCTGATCTCTTGCCTGCTGCTTCCGCAAGCATTGGTAGTTGATCCAAGAAGAATGAAGTCCTTGACAACTTCAATCTTTTCTCCATTGATAAGAATGCTGTTTATTGGTCCAGTGGTGAGTATTTTTGTTTTCTTGACATTGAGATGTAATCCATACCGAAGGCTGTGCTCTTTGATCTTTATCAGTAAATGTTTTAAGTCCTCTTCACTTTCAGCAAGCAAGGTTGTATCATCTGCATAGCTTACATTGTTATGAGTCGTCCTCCAATCCTGATGCCACATTTTTCTTCATAGAACCCAGCTTCTCGTATTATTTGTTCAGCATATAGGTTGAATATGGGTATCTGCAAGGCCAGACAAATTCAAGGCAGAGAGGTCAGTTCAGAAGGTTATGGTGATTATTTCCAAGGGATAATCTTGATAGATTTTCTGGAAGGGCACAGGACTACCAGTGGGGTCTTATTACACTTTTCTTGATTTTAAACCATGCACTATACCCTAATTTTGTTTGAATGGCTACCTCTTGGCTTATGAGCACGTGCATGAGCAGAATTTAGTGATTTGGAATTTCTGCTTTTTATAATGTCATCTATAGTTAGTTATGATTTACATACTTGAATGCCTTTGCAATGTCAATAAAATACAGGTAAACATCTTTCTGCTATTCTCTGCTTTTAGTTAAGACACATCTAATGGCAGCAATCTCTTTTGTTACACATTCTGGCTTGAATGTTTTGAAGTTGATATATATATACATATGTTGTTAAGTTGCATTGAGTCAGTTCTGACTCATGTCAAACCTGTATTGGGTTTCTGAGGAGCAGCTGGTGGGTTTTAACTACTGATTTTATGGTGCTGATCCTACAGCACCACACCAGGAGCTCTCTCTCTCTCTCTCTCTCTCTCTCTCTCTATATATATATATATATATATATATATATATTTTAAATTGTAGTTTATATATATGTATATTCATATAGTAAAAAATGCTGAACACAACCAACTGTATTACATATTTATATTAGATAGTACAATGAGGAACAAGTATCTTAAAAGGAGATTCTGAGAAGGACAATTCAGAGAAGTGCAGTGTCATGGATATTGGAGAAGTGTGTGTTTCAAATAGGAGGGAACGGTCAGCATTATCAGCTGCTGCTGAAAATCACTAGCCTTCATGTGAGCTACCCCAGGAGGAGGAGGAGGTGGTGCTCATTTCTTAACTTTGGGAAACATACACTAGAAGCCATGTTAGGGCATGAAATTTCCCCAAACTCATTGTTGTCAAGTCAATTCCAACTCATGGTGATTCTATACGACAGAAGAGAACTGCCCCCATAGAGTTTCCAAGGCTGTAAATCCTTATGGAAGCAGACTGCAACATTTTTCTCCTTTGGAGCAGCTGGTAGGTTTGAACCACTAAAGATTTAGTTGGCGGCCAAGCACTATAACCACGGTACCACCAGGACTATTTTGAAATTCTCCAGATGTGTAAAACAGTAAATATATCTGGACTATTTGAAACATACTGTAGATATCAACCTCTGTATCCAGTATTCTCTTGATGACCTTGTCTACATAATGTGAAAGTTTTAAGTAAGGGTGCAGAATGATTAACAGTCATATGATAAATTACTATGTTATGGGATTCCAGAAATCAGGCATGTGTAGACAATGTCAGAGAGGAAAAAAAAAATGTAGACCATAAAAACATATGTCATAAAGCTTACTCTGTCTTCCATTTATAAATATTCTACATGGTGATGTTTGATAGAAAGTCAGTGAAAATGAGGTAAACCTTAAATGTGATGGATTGAAATGACAGTTTCAAGAATGGACTGAAACATCCCTGTGATATTAAGATGGTATAGGACTGAGCACTATTTCGTTCTATCTTCCATAAGGTCACCATGAATTGGAACCAACAAATATGAAAAGCCACAACAAATTATATGACACAGCATGTTATAGTAATGGGAAGCAGGGAAGAAAAGCTCAGAAATTATACCTTTTTTAAAATGAAATCTTGAAATAGAATCTATCATGCTTCTGTCAAATGACAAGAGGCAATAGAAAGTTTCAGTTCAATGAACCAGTTATGCCTTTTCTTTCCTTTCCTTCCTCCCTCTTTCCCTTCTTTCTTCCTTTCTTTCCTTCCTTCTTTCTTTTGTTCATTCACTCATTCTTTCCTTCCTTCCTTCATAAGTACGATGAAAGATTTTACCAATCCAAAATGTGGAGATACTAGAATATTCTATGGAGCATATGAATCCTGTAAGATAAGCACTGGACTGCTATTAACAAGGATGATGGTTCAACCAGTCACTTCTTGAAAACCTAACTAGGGTCACCGTGAATCAGAACCAACTCACTGGACACAAGAACAATAACATGGAGGATATCTGGCTGCAAGGAAGGCTGTATGATGGAGATGACAAGTATATGTTTTACAAAGAAGCAAAATACATACATCAAGATCTATAATTTTCTATAAAACTTGTGAGCAATAGACCTGAAATTTCATCTCTTGAGTTTTAATTCCAAATCTTTCCTATATACCATTCAGTTTTAGAGTCTTTCTTGTGAATAATGACATATAAACACTGCTTGTTTTAGTTATCTATTGTTGTTGCTGTTGTTGTAAGTGCCGTCGAGTAGGTTCCCATCCATAATGTTCCTGTATAGGGTTTCTGAGGAGTAGCTGGCAGGTTTGAACCACCAACCTTGTGATTCAAGCTGACCTTGCAGTCCAGCTCATACTGCAGAACCATACCAGGACTGCTGTAACAGATATATCACAACTGGGTGGCTTTTAACAAAGAGATATTTATTTTCTCACAGTTTAGGAAGCTAAAAGTCCAAACTCAGGGTGCCAGCACTGCAGGAATGATTTCTTTCTCCATTGATTATAAATGAAGATCTTTGTCTTTTCTGAGCGTCTACTCCTAGGTGTTATTCATGTGGCTTAGCATCTCTTTCCCTCCATCTCTGCTTGCCATCTTGAGTTTAATATCTTTTATATCTGAAAAGAGATTAACTCAAAATATACCCTACTCCTGGTCTCCTGGTATGATGCCGTAGGATCCACAGGACTTTGATACACAAAGTTGGCCATTCAAACCCACCAACTGTTCCTTAGAAACCCTATACAGAGTTACTACGAGTTGAAAATGACTCAATGACACTTACCAACTACAACAGTCCTGTTTCTTGAGCCCTGGTGTAGAGTTATAGGATAGACACTGGACTGATAACAGCAAGGTCAGAGGTTTAAACCCAACAGGTGCTCTCAGAAACACTATAAAGAGTAGCTATGAGTTGAAACAATAACAACACTCGCTCTTAAGTGAACAGTGGCAACCCATTTACAAATGGGATTAAAACTACAGGCATAGAAGTTAGTATCTACAGCACATTTTTTTGAAAACCATAATTTAAACTATAATGTCGTAGTTAAATGTCTTCGAGTTGGTTCAGACTCATAGCAAGCCTTTATATAGTTTCTGAAGAGTGGCTGGTGGGTTTAAGCCACTAACCTTGCTACTACATACAATACTATAATATCCCTCTAAACTAAATACTTTGGTGCACACAGTTTTTCCTTTCAGCAGTGCTGAAAACAAAGAAGGAAAAATATAAAATATTTATTAAAATATTATTCCCAATTATTCTATGCTTATCCATTCTGCTGTAATAATGTTGGAAAGTACTGGGGATTCTGTTCAATGTTAACAAATGTCAGATGAAATTATTGAAATCTCAGGTCAGGCACTTGTTCTTTTAGCTCCCAGAGTAGGTGATTTGCCATCATTGCAAACAGACAACCAGACTGTGTCCTGAGAGATATTTTCTGTCCAGTATTCTATCTGGATAATCAAATTGTTTTCTGTTTTTGGACAACTAAATGAATATTTTTTTCATTCTCTTTGTTGTTGTTAGACACGCTGCTACCTTTATTACATTTAGACTAAGGCAACTCAAATATTAGTAGCTTGATTTTCTTGATAGTACCCTACTCCTCGTGTTTTATTTCATTTCAGGATTGTCTCCTCAGGGCTTAACATTTTAATCATCTACTCTCACAAATTGAAGCAGAGAGGGTAAGAGGCAGCAGAGAAGGGAAAGTGGGGAATGAAGTACACAAACAAATTGTGCAGAGCAATTATACCCACATCATCAGGTGCATGGTCAGAAAACCATTCATTTGGCACATAATTGCTTATTCAATAGGCAATGTATCAAGTTAGCCAGATATGTGAAACATTACTGCTAACTATTACCAGTGCAGCTGATGATAGGGATTTAGGAAAGTATACTTTCCACTTATGCATAGCTCCTCAGCATTTTTTTCTTATAAAATGTTCTACCTCCCCTCATTCTTTTTCTCTGCTTGCCCAGGTAGCATGAAAACAAGTCTTCTCTAATTTGTTTTATTCCCTTTCAATCTCTCTTCTCCCTAATTTTTCTTTTATTTTTTCTTTAATGTTTATATCATGATTGGTATGTTTCAAATATATTTTTTTATATTCATGAATAACAGGAGTATTCAGTCATGACAAAATGTAAATCATTTTAACAGACAAGTTGCACAACTGTCATATGAATGTATATTTTTGTTATTAAGTGCTCTTGAGTCAGTTCCAACTCACATCAACCCTATGTAGGGTTTCCAAGGAGTGATTGGAGGTTTGAACTGCTGACCTTGTGATTAACAATCCAGTGCTTATCCTTCAGCTCCACACCAGTACTCCAATAAATGTATGTTTGTTGTTGTTATGTGCCGTGGAGTTGGTTCCGACTCATAGTGACCCTGTACAGGGTTTCCAAAGCTGTAAATCTTTACAGGAGCAGAAAGCCTCATTTTTCTCCCATGGGTCAGCTGGTAGTTTCAAACTGTTGACCTTTCAGTTCACAGCCCGATTCGTAACCACTATGCTACCAGAGCTCCATAATAAATGTATAAACATACTTTAGTAAGTCAATTGATTCAGTATCTTTGAAGATTATAAATTGGCTGAATTTAGTTCATGATGGGATGCAGAGCTACTAACAAGTTTCCATGTTGCTAAGACTCTTTTCTTGATGTCTCTGAGGTCATAGTCAGACATGACTCCCTTTAAGAATTCTTACAGATTCTCCCATGTAAACTATCACTCAATGCATAATAAAAACTTAAAAAAAAACAAAAACAAAAAAAGAATTATTAGAGAATCTTGCAGCATCTTTTATTTTGTGTAATTGTCTTTCTCAAATCCTTTCCCAGGAATAACTGGAGATTAGGATTAGTATGAGAACTGAAATATCCTTGGGATTTAAGAATGCTATTTGAAATTGAACAAATTTTCAGTACACCTTTTTAAGGTGTCATGATGTATATACATTTGCATTTGACTTGGTTAAGATTTTTCTATATTGAAGATATTTTAAGAAAAAAAAGATAAAAATTAGAAGCAAAATAATATCACCTGCCTTTGAAAGCTATCACATGCTTATCATTTTTTTCAGTGAAAATGATAAACGTTTGTTTAAAAAGTAAGCTCAATTATAATCCTGTTTTAAATTGAATATTATGCTGCAAAAAATGGAGTGAGGTCAGTGTAATGGTTAGGGCTATATATCAATTTGACTAGGCCAGGACATCCAGAGATTTAGCAGTTGGTATGTGCTTATTCCCATAGTGATGATGAGCAGCTATAAGCATAGCTATATGATGAGCAGCTATAAGCACTCAATCAATTGATGGGATGCTTCCTTCATGGTGCGGCCTGCTCCCAATATAATGTACACACGGGAGAGACTCCCTGTCTCTCTTTCACTGGGGACCTGGGTCTCTGCAAATGTAAGCCATTTCCTTTTAATAAACTTCTCTTCATAGATATACATAGATGTGTTTCACTGATTTTCCTTCTCTAGAAAACCTTGCCTGAGACAGGCAGGATCTTACTTCCTCTAATCCTACCCTGGTGAAAGAGGAAAAGAATCACCATTAGCATCAGCTCAAGACTGAGTCTTATGAGCGCATGTCAGACATGCCTCTATACTTTAATTGTAATTATTTATTTATTTTTGACACCTACCATCCTCCTTATAGTACTTTCTACTTCTTTCTTGGGTTTGATAACTCTCCTACTTCTACTACTTCTGCTTCCTCAGTGTCACTTAGCTGGTGCTACTTCTTGCCATCTCTGAAGTCACAACTTTCTATCTTCTGGATCAAGGAGGTTCAGTGAAGTTATCTGGGCTCTAAAGAACACATTCTACACTAGGCTCTTCTTTGTTGATGGTAGTGGATCCCCCACACCCTTCTGTCTCTGGGATGACTTACTTTAAATCTATCAGGATGGCAAGATTGACCAACCCCCAGATTAGTATCCCATACAACTTACTGGATGGTACCAGTTTACCAGTGTGTCAAGTAACTTAATTACTTTATCAGTAAGCTTGCTAGTCCCGTTGGTAGACCACAATTACTTCACATTTGCATATTCCTGCCCAGTCATTTGGTGAAGCTGCAAAGACAATAGCCAGAAGCGTTATATCAAATAACTCACAGCATAGTACTTTTAGAAATTTGAACAATCTATTAACTAATAAACATGGATTCCCCCAGATTGATCACTTACAAGCTAGACGATCTTGGGGAAGTTACCTACTGTGCAAAAGGCTGATGGGCTGCTAATCATAAGGCAGGACTCCTGATGCTGTGCTGGAGGATAAGCACTGGATTGAGAACCACATGGTCAGCAGTTCAAACCCACAAGCTGATACTCAGAAATGCTGCTGTACAGGGTCTCTATAAGTCAGAATCTATTTGATGACACTTCACTTTAACAACAGCAATCATAAGGTTGGATATTTTAGTACATCCAAGAAAATCTTGATGATCTACTACAGAAATGTCAGCCATTGGAAACCCTGGGAGCACAGCTTTACTGTGAAACATCAGGATTTCCAAGTCAGAATGACAAGTGACTCTTTTGAAATACGGAAAATATTAGTCCTTAAATCGCAATTTATATAAAGAAAAACTGTATGTGAAGTTCTGAGCATAGACTATTAACTGAATAGCCATAACTACAAAGAGCTTTTCTGTGCTTTTAGGATCAAAAAATGCAAAATGAATGGATTGTCAAGACTATGAGAACTGTTTGGGACATTTCTGAATATAATTTATAAAGTCTTATCATATCATGTAATCAGCATTTTATAACCAATCCTAGATGTTCACTGTTTGCTTCCCATTAGGAGAAAGTGACATTTTATTCAAGACTATAGAGAGGGGAAATAGTTCAGTGGGTAATATTTGAAAGAAATAACTTTATCGAGAGGCAGGATCATTAGAGTTAAGTTTGCAATTGGTAGTATAATCAAAGAAGAGCATAAAGACCAACTATTGCTGGGAAAAGAAGAGGCATGAGGAGCTTAGCAGGTGTGGATAGGTTAGAGAAAACCAGAGGTATAGCAACTTTTTAAGGACATGCTGATTATCCTGAATGAGGTTGTAAGACTCTCTTCTCTTTGATAACCAAGTCTTCAGAAAACTGGGCTATAAAGGTTTTCACATACTTTGGGTAAACTATTTCCAGTAAATATATTTTATTTTGGGTAGTGATGAGTTTTGCCATTGTGAGGTACCTGTGGCTCCATACCATAAGCACTGGACCACGAACAACAAGGTCTGTGGTTTGAGCCTGCCAGCTATTGCACGAGAGAAAGATGAGGCTTTCTGCTCCTGCAAATATTTAAAAGCCTCAGATACCCTAAATACTGAGTCAGAACTGACTGTACGGAACTTAATAAAATTGGAGTTGTTTCTAAGTGTTGTCGAGTTGGTTTTGACCCATAGGGACCCAGTATAGGGTTTCCGAGGAGCGGCTGGTGAGTCTGAACCACTGAACTTGTGGTACAAATCAAACTTGCAGTCCAGCTCACTATCCCAGTGTAGCAGGATTTATATTTGAAAAAATAAAAACTAAATTGATCAGTTCTAAAACAGTTAAAAATCAATCATACCATTGCTATATTGCTCTGTTGTGTTCTCAAACTATTCTTCTAAAGTTCATGTAGAATCTAAGGTATGAAGAAATTACTCATCTAAACTGTGGCCAAAATAATGTGAAAACAAAGAAAATTTCAAATTCTTGATTTCAAACAAATACATTATTTGCTGTCTGTTGCTGTTGTTGTTAGGTGCCATCAAGTTGGTACCAACTCATAGTGACCTTATGCACATCACAGCAGACTGAAACCCTGCCAGATCCTGGGCCAACTTCACTATTGTTGCCACACTTGAGTCCATCGATGCTGCCACTTGGCCAATCCATCTCATTGGGGGGTCTTCCTCTTTTTCTTGGACACTTCACCTTACCAAACATGGTGTCCTCTCCAGTGAGTGGTCCCACCTGACAATATGTCTGAAGTATGAGAGACGAAGTTTAGCCATCTTGGCCTCCAAGGAGCACTCTGGCTGCACTTCTTCCAGAACAGATCTAGTGATTCATGTTCTCCCCATGCTGTACAGAGCAGAAATACTCCATACTGTTTTCTTGGTTATAATCTTTATGGAAACATATCACCAGAATGTTTTTTACCATGATGCCTGACTTGGTTCAAATTTCCAACCTTTCAGTTACCAGGTATATGCAAACAGAACTACCTAGGGAACAAAAGAAATACAGTGAGCATGTTATTAATATAATGAGCAATGATAGCATGTAAATTTTACAATTAAATGATACCATAGAAATATGTCTATTTTCAAAAAGTAAGTAAGAGTTATATAGTAATTGGAAAATTCTTTTTTCTTTGCATGGAACCCTGGAGGCATAGTGGGTAAGGATCTGACTGCTAAACACAAGGTCAGTAGTTCATACCCACCAGCCTCACAGAAGGAGAAAGAAGAGACTACCCACTCCCATAAAGATTTATAGTCTCAGAAATTCTAAGGAGCCCTTCTACTCTGTCCTGTAAAGCTACCAGAAGTCAGGATCGAGTCACTGGCAATGGGTCTGAGTTAATTTTTTGTTTTGTTTTCTTCTTTGCAATAATATAGCACCATGGACAGAGACTTACAAATAACAGAAGTTTAGCCCAGTCTGTCAGCTAATCTGAAAAATTAAAAAATACCACAGAGTCAGTTATCTAAGAAGAGTCCAACTACATAGCAAGCTTTCTGAAATGATAATTAAAATCAGACACTTATTTTCTGGGTATTAGGAAATATATTATATAATGAAAAGACGATTGGACTAGAACTAAAGACCAGTATTCTAAATATAGCTCTTAAAAAGCTCCTCTAAATGTAGATAGCTGGGTAATCTTTGGCAAGCCAATTAACATTTCTGGAGTTTAATGTACTCCTAGCAAAATGGTGGGTAAAGTTAATTAAGGCCACTCCTGCTTTAAATTTGAATAATTTTGTCTAAAATGTATCCTCTAATTTTAGATGAATACATTGAAATTTCTATACCCATGCATTATTGATAGACTGTTTTAAGTCTGTGGTTACAATTTGGGCTGCTAACATCAAGGTCCGCAACTGGAAACTACCAGCCATTCTGTGGGAGGAAGATGAGGCTTTCTGCTCCTGTAAAGATTTATGACCTTGGAAACCCTGTGCAGGGTCACTATAAGTCGGAACCAATTCCACGGTACTTAACAACAACAACATATAGGAAGAATATACCTTCTATAAACATTTGCTTCAGTGCATTGAATACCATGTAGCAATTAAGAAGCCTTCAACTACAAGTAATGGAAATGCCAAACAAAACAAGCTTAGTAACAGAAAATTTTAATGTTACATATAAAAAAGTTCAGTTGCCAAATGATGGGCTAATTTAGTGGGTAAATTATATCATCATAACATGTCATTTCTAGAAAATCTTCATGCACATTTCTTGACAAATTATCTTAGAGTGGTTTTACTCATGTTTACAAGACAGATATCAAAAATTTACATGTCCTTCTTGTCTTAGTCTGGATTGTCTACAGAAGAAAAGCAAATAAAGTGTGTATATATATATATATATATACTTTATTTGCTTTCACAAGGTCAGCAGTTCAAACCCACCACCTGCCTCTCGAATACCCTATACAGGGTCACTATGAATCAGAACTGACCCGACAGCATTTATGATATTTGATTGGAGGACTCTTCCCTTCCTTCACCTTTACCATGGCTTTTCTCTTTGTAGTTTTATTACTATTGCATGATTTTAAATGAACAAATAATATATTAAGATCTTATTAGAAAAGTGTGTATAACTATAGGTCAAATGATAGGTTGTTAACAATAAATTGCAACACTATGCTATAAATGAAGATTGAGGTGTCTGCATAATATTAATTCTCCATACATAATGAATTCCATAGCTTAATGTATTTAATTTCCTACTAGAAACAGTCCTTTCACTCATTTATTATGAACCTTTGAAAGTTATAGTCATATATATTTTCTACATTGTATTAGCACTTCATTTTATAAATTATGTGTACAATAATACCATAGTTAAATGTTATTCAAATTTCAAGAAAGGTTTTTAAGAAATCCCAACATTTACTATGACTATAATTTTCAATTAGACGTTAAATTACATCCAACGGTATATGCCAAATTATATTTTCCAGGTGTAAGATGGATCTCAGAAGACAGGCATGGTGATATACTTCCAAAAAGTTGTTGTAACCTTGTAAGCCCTGTAAAACATAGTTTTACTCTAACACTCATGGGTGTCAGAAGTGACACAATGACAATAAACAAAAATTGTAACATCATATCTACAAAACCAAATTCTCTCTTCAAAATCTCCTTTTAACATTTCCCTCTAATCCTAACATCCCCAATACATACATTTAAATTTCCCTTAATATTAATATGCATATCATATTATATAAAGATGGAGTCCTGGTGTGGCACTGTGGGTTAATGCAATGGAATGCAAAGCTAGTTTGAACAGCAAGATCGGTGGTTCGAGCTCACCAGCCATTCGTTGGAAATTCTATATGGGCTCGCTATGGGTTGGAACCTACTCGACGGCACTTAACAACAATTAGATAAAGATAATATGCAATATATTTAAATATCAATGTATTTATTCAATTAAAGTCTTATTCAAATCACTTTAAGAGATTATGCCTTAGTGTTCTTTGCCTGAGAGAGCCATTATTGTTGGAATAGTATGAAAGTTTTCAAGTAACAAAAAACGCAAAATCACTTTGCAAAGCCCTGGACCAATAAGGAATTATTATGCTGTTATCCTTACTTTACCAATGACACAAAGTACAGGCAGGTCAACAGACTTGCCACACAAAACTGGAGATTGAGACCAAGGTCATCATGAGTCTAATAACCAAATCTATTCTTAATTTTCTTAGTCACAAAAATATGATTAATACAGTAAATGCAGGGTTGTTACTTGATTATCCACGCCCCCGGCAATGACGTAGTTCTGCCTGTCTCTTTATAAATATATGCCACGTGTGATGTTTATCCAGTGCTCTGCAAAACAAACCAAGAAGGCATTACCGTCTCTTTGCTCAAGAGGTAAAAACCATCGGATTTAAGCAGCAATGAAATTTAAGAATTATATTTTTAAATGTCAAATGACCCGTTAGAGAGGGCTGGTTTTTCCACATGCAGCATCATAATTATCCTATGAGTGAGACAGGGCATAGGAAAAGCATCCAGTTGATTCTTCAAATGGCAACAGTTCTTGGCTTGGAAAGTGGAATACTCAAATATTGATTTTCTGATGATATATTTTTGGGTTATTTAGTTTAACACAAACACGGAGCTGAATTTCATTCATAGTGTCAAAATTCAGAGCCAATGAATAATGGCTGTGATAATGTTGCTCATATTCACTCCATCACAGAATATGTTTAATGCATTCCAGTTACTGAGTTTTGCAGGAGGTAATGAAAAGAAGCTGATATATTATGCATAGGCATATATTATCTTTCATCTATACCACTGAACATATAGCAAAATTTAATTTTTGAAAGACTGAAGTTTGTTGTAATGGTAAACATGCCAGATAGCAGCATCTTTAGTAGAACCTATGCTTGAAAACCAAAATGTATCAGTGAACAGATTATTGTTGTTAAGTGCCATTGAATTGGTTCGAATACATAACAACCCTATATAAGGTTTTCAAGGAGCATCTGGTGAGTTTGAACTAACTACACTAACCTTTAGTTCAAACCGACCTTGAGGCCGAGTGTTTATCCCGTGACTCTACACCAGGACTCCTAGTTAACAGATGGTGGGTAGGAGTGGAATATTATCATATGACATCATTGCTCAGAAATTTAAACACTAGTTGTCTAAATCTATACTTATAGAAAAACTGCCCATAAAACTTCTTTTATGTGTAAAAAATGATTTATCATGATTCAAGAAATGTGGTTATCAGTATAATGATGGAATAAAATAATGCTTTATAAAGTTGAAAGACATTATTACTACATAATTATTGACAATAAATTATGTTCAGGAAAATTTTACAGGAAAGACACACAAAATGCATATATAAAGTGATTTTTATGGCTACACAAAGGATTAAAGGCTCACAGGGTTCAAACCAAAATAAAAGACTAGTCAGATCCAACAAAATTAAATCAAAATCTGTAGTTGTTGCTGTCCTTGACTGAATTTAGTAGATCACTGGCTGAATATTTTAATACTATAAAATGGATTAGTTGATATGGTGGTGGGAAAAAAAGTAACAATTCAAAATGAAATATAAATTGTTGTTGTTAGATGCAGTTGAGTTAGTACCCACTCATAACAACTTTAAGGAGCTCTGGTAGCGTAGTGGTTACGACTCGGGCTGTGAACCGCAAGGTCAGCAGTTCGAAACTACCAGCCGCTCCGCGGGAGAAAGATGAGGCTTTCTACTCCCGTAAAGATTTACACCCTCGGAAACCCTGTACAGGGTCGCTATGAGTCGGTTCCGACTCCACGGCACATAACAACAACAACAACAACATAACAACTTATGTACTAAAGAGAGAACTACTGTCTGGTCTTGTGCCATCCTTACAATTATTGGTATGTTGAAGCCATCGTTACAGCCACTGTGTCAAACCATCTAACTGGGGGTCTTCTTTTTCAAATACCAAGCACTTTATACTTCTCCAGGGACTGGTCCCTTCTGATAACATGCCCAAAGTTTGTGAGCTTAAATCTCACTATCCAAGCTTCTAAAGATCATTCTTGCTGTACCTCTTCCAAAACAGATTCGTTTGCCCACCTGGTAGTCTATAGCACTTTCAATATTCTTCATCAGAACCATAAAGAGTTGATCAATTTGAAATTAATAAATGTGCAAACATAATTCAAGTGAGTATTGAGATTATATATATATATATATATTATACATATATAATACATTTTTGTCTGAGGTCCTTGAAATGTTATCTGTAAAAGGTTCTGGACTCTAAATAAAATACTTCAATTTATAAGAGTACTTTTCTTGTAAAAACACTGTTCAATTACTTTACTTTAAATAAAAAATGTTCTATGTTAATTTTTTTTTAAATAAAAAATGTTACTACAAAATCACCAAAACCTTTATTAATCAAAATTGATGAAGGGTGAAGCTATTGTTTTTCAACATATGCATTTCTGAAACTGGTGTTCCATCTCTCTGATCTCTTTTTTATTGAAAAAGAAAACATGTTCTTTTTCAATGTTATTTGAATTTTGGCAACAAAAAGAAGTATGAAGACGTTGTAGGGTTTATGGGATAAGGTTTCTCAAACAGATTCTCATACAACAGTCCTCGCTACCTTAAAAAAATGAACAGGTGCATTGTCATAACTGAAACAAATGAACAATATTCTTCTATATACCTTTGTTGCGCTTTTTTCACCAATACAATTTCTAATTTTCTTTAAGCTTTTCCCTAACACCACCCTATTATTGTCCTGTGCCTTTTGAGGAAATCTATTAAGATTGTCCTTAATTGCTGCCACTGTTGTTTGCAGTCAAGTTGGTTCTGACTCAGAGTGACCCTAAACACAACAGAGCAAAACACTGCCTAGTCCTACACTATCCTCACAATTGTTGTTTGAGAACATTATTGCTGCCACTGTGCCAATCTACCTCATTGGGTGTCTTCTTCATTATCTCTGAACCTTCATTTTTCCAAGCATGATGTCCTTCAATAGGGACTGGTCTCTTTACAACATGTCCAAAGTTGTCTCTTTACAATATGTCCATCCTTGTTTTAAAGAACACTCTGGCTATAATTCTTCTGAAAGTCCATGGTACATTCAATATTTTTTCCCATCACCATAACTAAAACGTATCCGTTCTTTTATGGTCCTCCTTATTCATCGTCCAACTTTCATATGCATAATAGGAAAATGAAAGTACTGTGGTTTGGGTCAGGTGTACCTTGTTCCTCAAACTGACATCTTTGCCCTTTAAGCCTTTAAAGATGTTTTTTACAGCACATTTGCCCAATGCAAAACACTGTTTGATTTCTTGACTCCTGCTTCCATGAGCATTGATTGTAGATTCAAGCAAACTGAAGTGTTCGAAAATTTCAATCTTTTCTCTCTTTATCTGGATGTTATGTATTGGCCCAGCTGTGAAGAATTTTGTTTTCTTTATGCTAAAGTGCAATCCATACTGAAGGCTATAATCTTTTAAGGTTCATCCATAAGTATATTAAGTCCTCTTCACTTTCAGAAAGCTAGGTTGTATCATCTATATATCACAAGTTATCAATGAGTCTTCCTCCAATCCTGAAGCCACAATCTTCATCATATAATCAAGCTTCTCAGATTAATTGCTTGGCATATACAATGAATAAATATGATGAAAGTATATAAGCCTGATGCACACCTGTCCTGATTTTAAACCAGCTAGCATTCCCTGGTTCTCTTTGTAAGACTGCCTTTTGGTCTATGTACTGGTTCCTCATGAGCACAATAAAGTGTTCTGAGATTTCCATTTTTATGAATTTTATCTGTATTTTGTTTTGATACACACAGTTGAATGTCTTTGCATAGTAAATAAAGCACAAGGAAATGTCTTCCTGGAATTCTCTACTTCCAGCCAAGGTCTGGTATAGGATAGTAATGATTCCTGAGTTCCATGTCTTTTGAATCTTGCTTGAATTTCTGGCAGCTTCCCGAGTATGTACTGTACCAACAATTTTTTAAATTATCCTCAAAAATTTTTTACTTACATGTGATAATGGTATTGTTCAATGATTTTTGCATTCCTTTGGGTCACCTTTCTATGGAATGGACACAAATGTCAATTTCTTCCAATAGGTTGGCCAGATAGTATTCTTCCATATTTCTAGGCATAGATAAGTGAGGGCCTCCAACAGAGGGTCAGTTGGTTGAAACATTTCAATTTGTATTCAGTCAAGTCCTTGAGCCTTGTTTTTTCACCAATGCCTTCAGTAAAACTTGGATTTCTTCCTTGAATACCATTGATTCTTGGTCTATAATTTTCTTTCTAGTGACGTCCTTCCCTGGTTTTGGTATGAAGGTTATGCTTGCTTCATAAAATGTATTAGGAAGTTTTCCATACTTCTCTATATTCTGGAATAATTTGTGTAGAATTGGTGACAGCTCTGCCCTGAATGTTTGGTAGAACTCACCAGTGAAGCCATCTGGGCCTGGACTTCTTTTGGTTGGGAGCTTTTTGATGACCTGATCAATTTCTTCTTTTGTTATGGGTCTGTTCAGGTTTTCTACTTCACTCCATAAGTTTAGGTAGGTCATGTTTTTTCTAAAATGTATCCATCTCTTCTAAGTTTTCAAATTTGTTGGAGTACAACTTTTCATAGTATTCTGTTATTATCCTTTTAATTTCCTTTGGTTCTATTGTGACATTGCCCATGTGGTTTCTAATGTGTGTTATTTGTGTCTTCTCCCTCTTTTATTTTGTTAGGTTTGCCAATAGTTTGTCAATTTTATTAATCCTTTCAAAGTTGAACATATAAGAGGTCTTGTGCAACAGATTTCCCTAATGCAATGTGTCATTTCATTTCTTGATGGCTTCTTTATTAAGTGTTCATAGTGTTTCTTACCAAAATGAAGTCTTTGACAACTTCAATCTTTCTCCATTTATCATGACATTATTTATTAGTCCAGTGGGGAAGATTTTTTCTTTCTTTACAATGAAGTGCAACCCTTACTAAAGAGTGTGGTCTTTGGTCTTCATCAGTAAGTATTTTAAATTATCTTGGATTTCAACATACATAAACAAATAAGGGTCTTTCCACAAACTGCTCCTGGCTTTGTTTTGGCTGATGTTATGGAGCTTTTCCACCATCTATTCCTTCAGATGTAGCAAACTTTATTCTTGTGCTTTCTGACTGGTGAGGTTCAGGTGTATAGTCACCTTTCATGTTGTTACAAAAAGATATTTTCCATGAAGAAGTTGTTGGTCTTCCAAAGTTCTATCATGTGATCTCCAGCATCATTTCTCTCCCCAAGGACATATTTTCCAACTACTGTTCCTGTCTTTTTGTTTCCAACATTTGCATTCCAGTCACCAGTAATTATGAATGACCTTGATTGCATGATTGATCAATTTCAGGTTGGATAAGTTAGTTGTTATTATTAAGTACTATCGAGTCAGTTCTGACCCATGTTGTTGTTGCTTGTTGCTAAGTGCCATTGAGTCAGTTCCGACCCATAGGGACCCTGTATAGGGCTTCCGAGGAGCAGCTGGTTAGCTTGAAATGCCAACCTTGCACTTCAAATTGACTTTATAGTCCAGAGCATTAGCTCACGGCACCAAAATTCTTCAATTTCATCATCACTGGTTTAAATTGTTGGTGCATAATTTTGAATAATGTGATATTAACAGGTCTTTTTGTAGGCATATGAATATTATCCTATCACATACAGCATTGTACTTCAAGATACATATTGACATGTTCTTTTCAATGATGGATGCTATACCATGTGGATTCATTGTTCCTGGCATAGTAAGCCATGTGATTATCAGATTAAAAATGGCCAATGACAGCCCATTTCAGCTCACTAAAGCCTAGGATATTGATCTTTGTGTGTTCCAATTCACTTTTTAAAACTTCCAATTTTTGTAGATTTATAGTTCGTTCATTCCAAAAATCTGATTATTAATGCACGTTTGCGGCTGTTTCTTCTCATTTGAAGTTGTGGCCCATCTGCAATAGAAGGTTTTGATAGCTTTGCTTCATCTACACCATTAAGTTCAACACTACTTTAAGAAGGTAGGTTTTCCTCAGTAATATTTTGAGTGCTGTCCAAACTGAGGGGATCATCTTCCAGCACTCTATCACACAATGTTCCACTTATATAAGGCTTACAGTGGGTAACCATTCAAAAGTTATCTCTGTCTGCTTCTTCCTAGTCTGTCTTCATCAAAAAGCGCCACTGAACCTGTCAACCATGGGTGACCCTACTGTTATTTAAAATGCCCATGGCTTTGCTTTCAGCATCAGAGCAACACACAGATCACCACAGTATAACACAATAGAGGAGGCAATGCAGTTCGATACACATAACAGGACAATCAAGAGGTTGTTGTTGTTGTTAGGTGGCATCAAGTTGGTTTTGACTCATAGAGACCCTATGCACAACAGTACAAAATATCATCGGGTCCTGTACCCTCCTTACAATTGCTCTTACACTTCAGCCCAATGCTGCTGCCACCATTGAATCACTCTCACACTGAGGATCTTTCTCTCTTACAGTGACCCTCCATTTGACTAAGCATGATTTCCTTTTCCAGGGAGTGGTCCCTCCTGATAACATGTCCTAATTATGAAGCATGAGAGTTGAAAGTCTCGATTTTAAGGAGGATTTTAAGGAGGATTCTGGTTGTATTTATTTCAGCACAGATTTGTTTGTTCTTCTGGCAGTCCATGGTATTTCTGATATTCTTCTCCAACACCATAACTCAAATGCATGAACTCTTCAAAGAAGTGAGCAGCCTTAAAAATAATTGAAAATTAAAGAATTTTTGACCCTTTAAAAAAGTGAGATTTATTTGAAATATTTGAAATCTACTACATTAAGAAAATATAGGAAATCTTTAACAGATTTGTTTTTCTTTCAGATGTTTGGAATTTATCAGTTCTTATTTCTTACTATGGTAAGCTGTAGCTATACCATGTATATGAAACTGTTGTTGTTGTTAAGTGCCACTGAGTCGGTTCCGACCCTTAGCGATCCTAAACAGGGTTTCTGAGGCTGTAAATCTTTACGGGAGCAGAAAGCCTCATCTTTCTCCCACAGAGCAGCTGGTAGTTTCGAACTGCTGACCTTGCAGTTCGCAGTCCGATTCGTAACCACTATGCTACCAGAACTTCTTATTTATATGAGAGTATGTGTTTTAATTTACTCTTCTATTATAATCGAATAAAGCAGTAAAATGTTGTTGCTCTAATTGTTGTAAAGCACCCTAGAGTCAGTCAGTTACAGCTAATAGCGGCCTGATGTATCGGCCTGATGTATAGGGTTTCTGAAGAGCTACTGGTGGGTTTGAATCATCAACTTTTTAATTAGCAGTCCAGGACTGATTCTACATTGTTACATGAGTTGGTGATAATAATTACTGTTGTAGTCCTGGTGTGGCACTGTAGGGTAAGCCCTGGACTGCAAGGTCGGTTTGAAGCACAAGGCTGCTGGCTCAAATTCCCTTCATGGGTTATCTATGTGTCGGAACATAGGATTGCAGATCAAGGCTTGAATTTTCCCCTTAGTTTATCCAGCTTGAGAAATGTTGACTGTGTTCTTCCCTTTTGGTTTTTTAACACTAGATCTTTGCACATTTCATTATAATACTTGCCTTTGTCTTCTTGAGCTGCCCTTTGAAATTTTCTTTTCAGCTCTTTTACCTCCTCATTTCTTGCATTTTCTTTAGCATTTCTAAGCTTGCAAGCAAATTTCAGAATTGCTTCTGACATCCATTTGGTCTGTTCTTTGGCTTTCTTCATGTCTTCTTAAGGACCTTTTGTTTTCTTCCTTGGTGTTCTTGATGTCAACCAAGACCTGGTATTTTCAATAGCTTCATATGTATGTGAACGTTAGACAATGAATAAGGAAGACTGTAATAGAATTGATAAATTTGAGAAATGGTGTTTTAGAAGAATATGAGAATACTATGAACTGCCAGAAAACAAACTAAAAACCTCTTCTGAAAGATTATTTGGGGAAAATATTGAAGGATGCAGTAAAGAAGGAAAGAATACACAGAGTCACTGTGCCAAAAATAAATGGTTAATGTTCAACCATTTCAAGAGGAAGCATATTATCAAGAGCCAATGATACTGAAAGAAAAAGTCCAAGGTGAACTGAAGGCATTGGCAAAGAACAAGTCTCCAGGAATTTATGGAATATGAATCGAAATATTGCAACCAACTTTTGCAGCACTGGAGGCATTCAGTCATCTATGCCAAGTAATTTGAAAGACCTGTCTAACTGGTAGTAGAAAACAAAAATCCATAATAGTGCCCATTCCAAAAAGAGGAGACCCAAAGGAACATGGAAATCATCAAACAATGTTATTATTATCACAAGCAAGTAAATTTTTTCTAAAGATAATTTAAAAACAGTTGCAACAGTACATCGACAGGAAATTGTCTGAGGTTCAAGCTGGATTCAGATGAGCACATGGAACAAGACATACCATTGCTGACACCAGATGCACGTTGGCTGAAAGCAGTGAATACCAGAAAGATGTTCACCTGTGCTTTATTGACTATTCAAAGGCTTTCACCTATGTTGATCATGACATGTTATAGGCAACACTACAGAAAATGTGTATTGCAGAATATTTAATTGTGCTCCTGAGGAGCCTGTACATAGAACAAGAGGCAGTTGTTCAAACAGAACAAAGGATACTGAATGGTTTAAAATCAAGAAAAATTTGCTTCAGGGTTGTATTCTTTTATTTTACTTATTCAACTAGCATGCTGAACAAATAATCTGAAAAGTGGATTATATGAAGAAGAAAGTGGCATCAGGATTAGAGGAAGTTTCATTAACCACTTGCAACATGCAGGTGATATAACCTGGCTTGCTGAAAATGAAGTTGACTTAAAATACTTATTGATGTAGATCAAAGACTATAGCCTTCAGTATGGATTGCACCTCAGTGTAAAGAAAACAAAAATCCTAAACAACTGGGCCAATAAATTGCATCATGATAAATGGAGATTGAGTAAAAGATAAAAGTTGTCAACAAGTTCATTCTGCTTGGATCAGCCATTAACACTCATGGAAACAGCAGTCAAGAAATCACATGACGTATTGAATTAGGCAAATCTGCTGCTGTACAACTCCTCTTTAAAGCGTTGAAGAGCAAAGGTATCAGTTTGAGGACTAAAATGTACCTCAACCAAGACCTGGTATTTTCAATAGTTCCATATGCATGTGAACGTTAGACAATGAATAAGGGTGGCTGTAAAAGAGTTGATGAATTTGAGATACGGTGTTTGAGAAGAATATTAAAATACTATGAACTGCCAGAAGGACAAACTAAAAACTCACTACCACCAAGTTGATTGTGATTTACAGCCACCTTCAATTTTTCTGAGACTAAATCCTTACAGGAGGAGAAGCGGGTGGGTTTGTGATTAACAGTCTAGTGCTTACAATTATATAAATTGTTTAAATTGTTGTTAAGTGCCATTGAGTCGGTTCCAACTCATGGCGACCCTGTACAGGATTTCCGAGGAGCAGCTGGTGAATTTGAACTGCTGACCTGGTGGTTCACAAACCAGTGCTGATCCTACAGCACCAATTCAAATGGTTTAAATAAACGTGTTTTAAACAAACTCCTTTTTTTGTTATTGTTGTTAAATGTTGTTGAGTCAGTTCTGACTCATACTGACCCTGTATAGAGTTTCCAATGAGCAGCTGGTGTGTTTGAACCACTGATCTTGTTGTTAATATTTCATTGCTTATCCTAAATCTAAGAATTTGGAAGAGTTTGGATTCTTCTAAAGACTGCTTATTAGCAATCTTGGTTACATTTTCACTATTATCTCAAATCAGCAAACGTCTACTAATCTTTTATATATGTTGCTGTTAAGTGTCAGTTGAGTTGGTTCTGACTCATAGTGACCTTGTATAGAGTTTCCAAGGAGCAGCTGGTGAGTGAACCACCAACCCTGAGGTTCAAACCAAGCTTGTAGTCCAGTGCTTATCCTACAGGCCCACACATGGATTCTAGTCTTTTACATATAAGAAACCATGAATATATACTTTATGCTGATGCTGTTTCCTATTAAACAGTGAAACTGATTATGGCAAAATATTTAAAACATAATTGAAACAAATTCTTTTAAATTGATCATTAAGCACCAGAAATCTGTTTAAAAGAATTTGTTTCAATTTTGTTTAAAATATTTTGTTTGCCATAACTGAAGCTACTCTCTCAAGCTATTGACAAGATCCTACCGGAAAGCCAGCTATTTAAAGCTAATATTTCTGTCATTTATTAGTTATATATTGCTTCCTTCCAAAAAAATTCAAAGCAGTTCCAGAACTTATGACACTAAAACAATCCTAATATATACTACTTAATTGTTATTGTTATTAAGTGCCGTAGAATGGGTTCCGACCCATAGCGACCCTGCGTAGAGTTTCCAAGGGCGGCCGGTGAGCTTGAACAGCTGGCCTTGTAGTTCAAATCGACTTTGCAGTCCAGCGCATTAACCCACAGCGTCACACTAGAACTCCATAGTTCTTAATATCCAGGATAAAATTGCAAACTTAAGACCACAGAATTTTAAAAACTAACAAGATTAACAAAAGATAGCTAAAGTAAGAAACACCCCCCCGACACACACACACACATACACACAGCACCAATACTTGTAGCAAATAAGGAAGGAAAATATTGTGGTGTAATTTTTTTGTTGTTGAGATTTATAATACAATCAAAGGGAGACAGAAGAGTTCAGTAACCGCCACTATTAGAAATCCCTTGGCAAAGTTCTATCCCAGTCCACATAAAATTCTGAAACAGTTCTCCAGACTTTAATTTAGAGCAATTAGTGGTGGTGGCAGTGGTGGTGCACTGTGTAGTTGGTTCCGACTCATAGCGAGCAACCCTACACACGGTTTCCAAGGCTATAAATCTTTACCAGAACACAAAGCCTCATCTTTCTCCCATGGAACTGCTGATAGTTTCTAACTGCTGACCATGAGGTTAGCCCAATTTATAACCACTACACTACCAGAGTATCTTAATAATCAGCACCAAAAAATTCCTCACGTCTCAAGGTCAGCACTTCGAAACTACCAGCTGCTCCGTGGGAGAAAGATGAGGCGTTCTACTCCTGTAAAGATTAACAGCCTCAGAAACCCTGTGCAGGGTCGCTATGAGTCGGAACCGACTCCACGGCACATAACAACAACAACAATAACAACACTTAAGAAAGTACAAAAACTCAACAAACAAAACATACTGACAACAAAAAAGTGAATACCGTGGCCATTTAGATTTATAATAATGGTGTTTCTGGGTGTACTGTAAAGAAGTGAGCACCATAGGATTTTCAAGGCTGTGACCCTTTAGAAAGAGATCACCACACCTCTCCTTAGAAGTTTCCACCTGGGGAGTTCAAATCTCCAAGCTTCTAGTTACTAGTTAAAACCTTTACTTTTTGTGCCACTCATGGACTCTGAAATACCAATTGTGCTTAGGTTCTAGAGAGTCAGTTATGATTCATAATGACTATATGTACAACAGAAGGAAACACTGCCCAGTCCTGCACCATCCTCACAATTGTTGTATTTGAGCCCATTGTTGCAGTCACTGTGTCATCCATCTCAATGAGGGTCTTCCTCTTTTTTGACGCCTCTCTACTTTACCAAGCATGATGCCATTCTGTAGGGACTTGTCCTTTCTGATAGATAATGTGTCCAATGTAGAGGTCAGTTTTTGGTTTTCCAGTTGGGAGACAAGTAATATAGGAGAAATCGAAAAGTCCTATTTACCTACGGTTACTTGTACTGGATTATTGATCTAAGGACCGCCTAACAACACTGTAGCAAAAAGTCTTTTCAAGATTGGCTTCAAGATTACAGGAAACAAAATACTAGGGAGCAGTTCTTCTCTGTAACATATGGGTCACCATGAGTTGAAATTGACTATTTATCCTTAAAAAAACCATTCATTTGAATGCAATGAATTAAATTCTATGTATATACTTGGAAGGAATCCCGGTGTGGCTTAACTATAAGTTAAGCACTTGATGGCTAACAGCAAGGTCAAGGGTTCAAACTCACCACCTACTCCTTGTAAACCTTACACAGGGTTGTTATGAGTCAGAACCAACTCAAAATCACTTAGTACAAAAGAAAGATTAAAATGCCCATCAACAGAGAAGGAGCTAATAGTTTGTTGTATCACCACACATATGACACACAGAGCAAGAATACTTTATTGTCAATATAGAAAATAAGATAAATAAAATATTCTTCTGATGAGAACAGATTAGATAAAGGAAAAACTCTTTTTAAAATGCTTCTTTTCAAATATGTTTAAGTTTCTCAAGAGTAAGGAGTCCAGGGAGGTAAAAGTGAATCAAGAATAGCAATATTAAGGTATGTGTGCATGTAGTAATGAAAGTGTCCTGACTTTCTTCATAAACATATCCCAATCAAATCTACAATTGAGATGATAATCTTTAATGGCATCTAAAATTTTATGTTATTCTACTTCATTTCAAGCTATAAACTGTAACACATGATGATTTGTAGCCATCTTATCTAAAGTATTCCATTGCGATAGCTACATTTTAAGACACTGTCTTGAAGAAAAATTAAAATGTTTCATTTGCTCTGTTGTTAGCTTTTCTTCACTATACTAGATTATGAAGTCCTGGTATGATACTGTAGAATAAACACTGGGCTACCCACACTGGATCTCAAGGTTGGCGATTCAAATGTATCATCTGCTCCTTGGAAACCCTATACAGAGTAGGCATAAGTCTGAATAAACTTAATGGCACTTAGCAACAACAACATACTGTTTGAGTGGTTGGTGGGTTTGAACAAACAACGTTGTGGGTAGCAGTCCAGTGTTGCTTATCCTACAGTGCTACACCAGGAGTCAGAATATATATATATATATATACACACATATGTGTGTGTGTGTGTGTGTGTGTGTATTTGATGTAGTCACAGAGATGTTTTCTAAGTCACTTAGCTTGGGCTAAACATCTCTCATCTGTGTTTTTTTCAGTATTACGGAGAATCTTCATTCTAGTATATGAAAAATCGTATTAAGAGTATCTGTTTAGATCTTGCGTGTGGTGTCCCCAGCTGGTCTCCTTCCTCCCTGCCTTCTTCAGATGGCGGCTGTTTATGCTGTACGTGTGGCCAGAGATGGGCAAGGATCACGTGGAACCTCGGCAACCTAAGACAGAGCCATTGCCATGCTGCAATGAGTTTCAATGACGGGTAAGACTGAGGAATTCGCACTGACCGCCTAAGACAGGCAGTGTCCCTTAAACAAATAATAAATAAGGGGGAATCTGATGCAGACCGTGCAGACC